>NC_059345.1:4768047-4880547 GCF_019703515.2 Myxocyprinus asiaticus | reverse complement strand
TCATTTGAGTCATCATTGAGTCTGTCATGTACTTGGTGCCATCTAGTGGTGGCCATATGTAATTAGAGTGAACGATCCTCTTTGCCCATATTTGGATGACTTCCACCTCTGGTGTAGCGATCTGAATCCTAATACGATTGGTTTAGTGTTCCATGATGCTGGACAACATACTACATAATTTCTGATGAAGTCATCTGATCCAGGAAAGCTAACGTGTTTTTAGCCAGATAGCACATTATGTGCTGTGTGCACATTGTGCTTCGTGTGGATTATCTAATGATCTATGCATCAATACGTTGTTTGTGGGTTCATTTTAAAAATAATCGCCTCCTCTAAGTAATGATATGTTATATTTTATATTCTGTTTATTTTTTGTGAAGTTATAAGCAAAAATGTGGCATATAAGCAACACTTGTTTTCATGTAACATGTATGTCAAAGACATGTACTTAGCTATTACTCACTATATTTGTGTCTATGAGTAAAACAAGAAGGCTGGTTGTATTCTACTCTTTGAGAGCTTTCCAACAACATATGACACATGGCTATTTGATCAGTTTGATGTTTTTACTGATTACAATAATATGTGCAATGCAAAATTATTAATAAATTATCAAAACAGAACACTTCTGATTTGTCTGCAAATTTCAAATCAAAGTAAAGTACAGCTTCTAAGCTTTAAAACGATACCTATTTTGTGATGGTCAAGTCCAAGCTTAAAGGGTTAACTGTCATGAAAATAATGTCACAACAAACATTGATAGTCCTAAAAATAGATTCACCCTAAAATGTCAAAGTATTGGGGGCCTGGGTAGCTCAGTGGTAAAAGACGCTGGCTACCACCCCTGGAGTTCACTAGTTCGAATCCCAGGGCGTGCTGAGTGACTCCAGCCAGGTCTCCTAAGCAACCAAATTGGCCCAGTTGCTAGGGAGGGTAGAGTCACATAGGGTAACCTCCTCGTGGTCACTACAATGTGGTTCATTGTCGGTGGATGCATGGTGAGTGAAGCCTCCACACGTGCTACGTCTCCGTGGCAACACGCTCAACAAGCCACGCGATAAGATGCATGGGTTGATGGTCTCAGATGCAGAGGCAATTGGGATTCATCCTCCACCACCTGGATTGAGGCAAATCACTACACAACCATTACAAATTGGGGGGGAATAAATAAATAAAATAAAAAATATCAAAGTATTTAGGTGTTATCAACGCTGAGGTGGCTATATTTTTATTTACTATGGCATTCAGTCAATATAAAAATCTTATTGCATCATGTCAAGTTCCCTAAGATCCAACTTTTTCCTTTTTTTTCTGCAGCTCAAAATCAGAACAGCACAAGAAGAGAACTGAAGGCCATGTTTGCCTCACACAGTGAGAATAGTGTTTGTGGGATCATTACAACAGAGCCGATACTCATGTTAATGATTGCCTCTGGCCTTGTCCCACTGCAGCACAGCTGACAGAACACAGCATTATTACAAACCACAGCTGCTGCTGCTTTAAAATACAATGCTCATGTGGAGATGAATATGTTATATATTGATTTTGAATTACATTTGAATTTAATTTTACTGGGAGTTAAACAGGTCTGCTAGAAATGGCCAAGACACATCATACAATATAACATGGGTTTCAACAGAGAAAAACATCAGTAATTTTCTATCCCCAAAATCACATTTCTCCTACTTCTCTTCTCACTTCCCTGCATCAGCTCTTTATTCTTAATTTTCTCCAAAATCATGGACGATGACAGATCAGTGTATAACAGCTTCAATTTGGGTCTGGTCCTCACACAAAGCTATCTTATCGACTTCAAGAGACTTAAATCATATTGACTACTGTTTTTATAGTGCTTTTTTTATCTTGACAAACATAGAACCAATGGAAGCCCATTTCCTCCACATAAAAAACAAATAAATCATATTTATGATGTGATTTCTAAATCAAAGATTTAATAGAGATTAAAGTCTTAATTATGAGATACTAAGTCAAAATTTTAAAATAAAAGTCATAATTATGAGATTAAGTCAATTTTGGGATTAAAAATCAAAATTATGTGATAAAGTCATAAATATTAAAAAAAAGTCAAAATTATGAGATACTAAGTCATAATTATAATATAAAAGTAAAATTGAGATAGTCAAAATGATGAGATAAAAAAAATCATAATTATGAGATGCCAATTAATATTTATGAGATTAAAAAGTCAAAATTATGAGATAATTCATAATTCTAAGATAAAAAATTCAAATTATGAGATATTAAGTAGAAATTTTGAAATAAAAAGTCATAATTATTACTTAAAAATTCAATTATGAAATACTAAATCATAATTATAAGATAAAAAGTACAAATTATAAGATATTAAGTCAAAATTTTGTTTTAAATTAAATCATAATTATGAGATAAATAATAAGATAAAAAAAATCAAAATTAGGAGATAAAAAGTAGATTAGGAGATACTAAGTCAAAATGGTGGAATAAAAAGTCATAATTATGTGATAAAAAGTAAAAAAATATATATATATAAAAAGTGATCTCACAACTATGATTTAGTATCTCATAATTAATCATAATTTTGATTTACCAAAGCACTTTTTTTTAAGCAGCGGAAATGAGTTTCCATATAGAACTGTTGAACTGTTGTCATTAAGCATGTTTGAACTAATCTGTAAACTATATTGTAAACATACTGTAAACTAAACATGTAACGTAAACCTGTAAGAACATTTTAAGTCCAACAAATAAAACATATAAAATGTTTACATATAATATGCATTGCATTTAGATGTCCAGTCATTTAATTAGTGAATGTCTTGATGTTGCCAACAGATTGACTTTGTGACTCCAGTGAACCGACAGCTGCAGTGTCAGTCATGCCAGCCAGACCACCTGAGTGTGTTGGCATCACACATGAGAGAACAGACAGATGGAGAGGTGGCGGGGAGTGTCTGTACATGCACATCAGAACCACTTCATAGACTCATTATGAATCACAAAGATTTCAACAGGAAAAAATAACTAATTATGTTGTGCCATCTTCGTCATGCACAAAATTGAATTATTTACTTTTATCTTACCAAATACACAGTATTATTCTGACCTTAATTAACAGAGCTCATTAGCAGTCAGGTGATTATAAAATGATATCTGCATTCAAAGAAATACACATCCTGTGGCTTGTAAGGAAAATCTGCACTGCCAATCAAAGCAATGAAGCTGTATGTTGCGGTCCTATCTGATTTACTATAAACACCGATCAGCCACAACATTAAAACCACCTGCCTAATATTGTGTAGGTCCCCCTTGTGCCGCCAAAACAGTGCCAACCCGCATCTCAGAATAGCATTCAGAGATGATATTCTTCTCATCACAATTGTACAGAGTGGTTATCTGAGTTACCGTAGACTTTGTCAGTTCAAACCAGTCTGACCATTCTCTGTTGACCTCTCTTATCAACAAGACATTTCCGTACACAGAACTGCCACTCACTGGATGTTTTTTGTTTTTGGCACCATTCTGAGTAAATTCTAGAGACTGGTATGTGAAAATCCCAGGAGATCAGCAGTTACAGAAATACTCAAACTAGCCCATCTGGCACCAACAATCATCCATGCGATTATCTAATCAGCCAATCGTGTTGCAGCAGTGCAGTGCATAAAATCATGCAGATACGGGTCAGGAGCTTCAGTTAATGTTCACATCAACCATCGGAATGGGGAAAAATGTGATCTCAGTGATTTGGACTGTGGCATGATTGTTGGTGCCAGATGGGCTGGTTTGAGTATTTCTGTAACTGCTGGTCTTCTGGGATTTTCACATACCAGTCTCTAGAATTTACCACGAATTATGCCAAAAACAAAAAACATCCAGTGAGCGGAGTGATGCAGAATTATGCACTTTAGGAAAGATTCAGAATTATCTAAAAGTATTTTTTTTATTCAAGTTTTGTACTCCACTAGTCACATAGGCCATTGTGTTATTTGTAGTGATTGTTTGATTGATTGAATGAGTTTTTAATTGTTGATACGGACATCAAGGAGAGCAGAAAGGACAATTAATGCTAATAACAGAATTTAATAATAACAATTATGTTAAAGATGTACACAATATGTAAAATTGTTGGTATTTGCATTAACCCATTATCTATTGACAAGACTGTTGGTAGATTTTGGAACTGACACCAAGCAGAATGACAACTTCTGTTAATCTGCCAATCAAGTACAGTTATCAACCGATGCAGATAATCTTGATAATACAGTATGGAGAGTTGATTTTAGAGTAAACCAAATCAGGTAGAATTACACACATGTAGTAGTCTAAAGTGATACTAAATGTATCAATTAATGAATAGTGATAATATGCCATTGAAATGACTCTAATGTCATTGGGGCCTAACGAACACAGCGCAGCTGTCATTGCGATACACACACTTCCCAAAGTTTAGTACCATTACATATGCATCAGTGAGCCCATTCAAATGCGCTATGTGCTCAATACTGAAAGCAATAAACAAAGTTCAGTCCCAGATGCATTTAAAGAGTGCTTTTGAGAATAACTGCACATTTAATGAGCATCTCAACAGATTCTGTGTAAGCCAGTAACTAGGCAGGTTTTTGAACTTGCAACAAGAAGATATTGACACTTACTGTCACTGGTTTTGTAGGTGACTGGTTTGCCTGTCATGTTTGAAAATAAGGTCCTGAACACTGGTGTTTCTCCACTGGTGGGTCGCAACTCAAAAATGGGTAAAATTGGTTTAATGGGTTAAATTTTTTACGCAGCCCAAGCAGAATTTTGGGCTGCCGAGGCAAATTGAACTCAATTAATCTCACTTTCGGTGCTCTGTACATACTAAATATGCTTTTCAACTGAAACAGGTATTTTTTGCGGTGCGATTGAAACCTGGTTTTCACAAGAGTGGCTCTGTGATGACTCGTGCCACACTCCAATGATCTGCTCTGCTTTAATCTACAGTGTCTCTGGAAGGCTCCCACGTCAACCGGACTTCCCTCAATAGTGCGGTGCAGACCACAAACCTGATGCAAACCATTTGATTTCTAGTGAGAATGTTCTAGTTTAAAGTGCTATGGAGGAAGTCAAACCTCTCAAACTGTTTGACTGCCCTGACATTATAAACAGCACTGAGGAGGAAAGGAGACAACACCGTGCTATGCACCATTTTCAAATTACACATCATCACCATTACTCAAATGTATCACAATTTAATTGGCATTGCACTGTAAATATAAGGGCAAGAACATGAGGTCTAGACCTCCAAGACTTATGGACAAAATATGGACAAAGTTTTCCTCCTGTGTACTATACTTTATCTTCTGTTTAAAAGATGTTGATATTAGGAAATAAACAGGATAATAAATATAATGCGCTTTTAAAAAGGGGGATAAAAACCTTCCCATACTTTTATTGTTGACATCAGCAATGTCACTTGATACACAACTCATTAAATACAGGTTAAGTTTTTACTGTGTTGAGTCGGCACTTGATGTAGGTCCTGAAGTAAAACCAGTTAAGAACCACTGCTGTACACTACAATCAGCCCTCATCCTGACCTTGATCAGCTGTGATGAAATCTTCCAAAAGAAACATCCTCCACAGGTCTGATTGACCCCTTTAAAATGGCAAAAGAACAGAGAGAATTCTCCATTTCTTTCGTGGTACTGGACAGTTTGTCTGAACTAACGTCACAACATGAGAATTAAATGAGTAGATGAATAACTTGGTCATTCATGCTGCCACAGTGTTGGCCATTTGATCAGTATGGACAAAATGGTGTGACAAGCAAAATATTAAAGTAAAAAGACTCATGGATTCCGATTAGATTTGTTGCAGCATGCGACTATATTTTTGAGTTTTGGGGTTAAGCGAACTCTATTCAAATGAGAATAGCCTATAAAAAAATGGAAACAGAAAAAAAAATTGTGAAGTACAATATACACATTCAGTAGTGGCTCGTGCCCACTGATATAGGTGGGGCAGATCTTGCTTTTTTTTTTTTTTTTTTTTACATTATATTACTCGTTCAACTCATTATTCAAACAAACGCGGTGGCACAATATGTGATGTCCATTATTCCACCACAAGGCTGCACTCTTAGAACATAATGTTGATTCTAATATTCTAAATAAGAACGTTTTATCTAAAAATGATGACTTGTTGTAGATCGTAATCTAAATCAAATGTTATTTTTGAATGTTAATTGTTGTTGAAGAACCCCAGGGAGGAGACGGAGAGAAACTGAACTATCAATATGCCATTTACACGTTTCCACAGCACTAAAAAACGAAATGCTTCATAATGATAATCACAGTAAATTTAAAATGAAATGTTTCAAGAGCCAAGGCTTTTTGACACACAATTTGTCGTCATACAATATGTAATGGTGGTCAGCTGATAGATAGCTGTGCAATGTGTATAAACCTCACTCTCCTGACCTCAAGAGGTGCACTAGCGACTGACACTAGGGGCTGTAGCCTTTGGCCTCCTTCTTAGCGCACCCACCTCCCAAGCCGGAGACGCTGGTTCAAGTCCCATATGGAACGGGTAGAACAGGAGTGTCACAGTGGTGCCCTGGATGGGAGTGAGGTTTAGGGGGGTGAGTGTAACGGGAGCCAGCTGATAGATACCTGTGCAATGTGTATAAACCTCACTCTCCTGACCTCAAGAGGTGCACTAGCAACTGACGCTAGGGGCTGTAGCTTTTGGCCTCCTTGTTAGTGCACCTGCCTCCCATGCCGGAGACGCATAGGATGCATGTTAATTGTTGTTGAAGAATCCCAGGGAGGAGACGGAGAGACTGAACTATCTATATGCCATTTACACGTTTCCACAGTACTAAAAAACTAAATGCTTCATAATGATAATCACAGTAAATTTAAAACTAAACGTTTCAAGAGCCAAGGCTCTTGGGTGGAAACACTTGTTGGCTTTTACTATCAGGACATATCCTTGTGAAGTGGCCAAAAAGTCCTCAAGCAGGCATCCAATTTTACCAGATCCCTGTCAATAGTGCTCCTCAAGAGGTGCACTAGCGACTGACGCTAGGGGCTGTAGCCTTTGGCCTCCTTGTTAGCACACCTGCCTCCCATGCTGGAGATGCTGGTTCAAGTCCAGTATGGAGTGGGTAGAACAGGAGTGTCACAATGGTGCCCTGGATGGGAGTGAGGTTTGGGGGGGGGGCAGCTGATAGATAGCTGTGCAATGTGTATAAACCTCACTCTCCTGATCTCAAGAGGTGCACTAGCAACTAACAATAGAGTCTTTAGCCTCCTTGTTAGCACACCTGCCTCCCATGCTGGAGACCCCAGTTTGAGTCCCATATGGAGCAGGTAGAAAAGGAGTGTCACAAATACATACAATGTCTTATCACCTACATTTATTTTTGATTGCCAAAACATTTTTATGTCTGGCTTGTCACAACCAAGTTGTTTGATGGTTAATTTGTCTTAAATTTGCAATAGAAACGACATGCTGTAACACACATGCTCATCGATAGTGCTCGCCATGTTCGCGAACTGTCACACTGCTGGCACGCACTAATACTAAAGTTACCTTTAGTTTGGCATTACGTATGGGCAGATTAATTTCTGCCCAAATGGTTCTCAATGAGGGATCCTTGCAGTACCATATTTGACCACAGATTTACATTGGGAAAAACTGAGGGGCGCTGTGGAGTTCGGGAGTTCGGTAGGGCAGCAAATTCTCTTCCCCACATGCTTGAACATCTATTTCAAACATTGAGTTTTTAGCTACTTTACGGCTTAGAAATAGGATCAAAACTTATACTAGGCCTGCTTTTAAATACATATGTCAGCATTTTGAACACATTTACGGCAAACAAATTACATTTATTGGCAGTTTTTTATAGTATGGATGTCTGTTTTCAAGTGGATGAATATTTAGGTGGGGCTCTGCCCTAACTGCCCATATAGATGAGCCACACCTGTACACATTGTAATTTTGCAATTACATCCTTTTTGACAAAAATAAGTGGAGAATACAAGGATGAGAAAAATGATGACACATAAATGAAAACTTGAGGTGAGAGGCAGCTGTGCCTCAGGAGTAAACTGAGAAAATGTACTTGCAATTAACTTTATTTTGCTTTATTTATGTCAACAAAAAACGTTATATTTAATATTAAAACTTACTTCACTAATTGATTAGTCGGTTTATGGATGACTAGATGACCGACCTGACCAATTCATAATTAGGAGAATGTTAGAGCAATGTGTGGACACAGCATCATAAAAGGTCGTTGAAAAAAAAATTTGTTCAATTAATTTTTCAAAAATTATTATTTTCTTATTCTCAATGTCTCTTATTTCTCTTTTATTTCTTGCAAGTCAAGATATTCCCAGTGATCTGCTTGAAGCCATTTAACAGGATGAAGATGTTCAATCACAGCAGATCCCTGCCCCCAAACTAACAGAGGGGCAACCCCACCTCCCCCATCCCCTAAATCATCTGAACTCACACCATTTGTCCCCTCCCCCCTTCACACTCCTCTTTCACTCTTATCTGAAGTTCCTAGTAATGCTCTGGTGACCATGTCTGCAATTAACACAATCAAATGAAATTAATTCATAGACTTCTTCCACTGTCCAAAATCTGGAAATGTGTGTAAAAGTTCAGGTGGCTGCCCTTCTGGACAATCCAGATAAAATTTAAGCTGGTTAAAGGGATGGTTCACACAATTTTTTTAATTCTGTCATCATTTACTCACCCTCATACGGAGGAAAGGGCGGGAATTTTTTTTTTCTGAAATTGTTTTGCATTCCCTCGTAATAAACTTACCATGGTTTTACTATAGTGACAAATATCTTACCTTGATATTCATATGAAACCATAGTAATAATACAGAAAAACGAAAACTATGGTAATACAAATAATACTTTTGTGGTTTACAACATACATTTGTATTAAAACAACCATAATAAGCACAGGAATTACAATGGTTAATCTATAGTAAAACCATGGTTACTAAGTGGATACAGTATGCTGTATTAAAACCATTGTTTCCACCAAAAACTACGGTTACTACAGCCTACAATAGTACTATAGTACAACCATAGTAAAACTATGGTATTTGTATAGTAAAACCATAATAACCACAAAATTATTATTTTTATTACCATAGTTTTTGTTTTCCTGTATTATCACTATGGTTGCACTATGAATATCATGGTTAAAATATGATCACTGTAGTAAAACCATTGTACATTTATTGCAAAGGCACGCAAAGCTATTTAAAAAAAAACAAATTCCGCCCTGTCCTCTAAGGGGCTCCATACCCTCACCCTCCACAGGAAAGAAATTCTACTAATTATTTGTATTTTCAATATATTATATTTGATATTTTGCTTGTGTATCCACTTACATTGACATGTAAACATGATAAACACCAATAAACATCTACTAACACTACTGTATATGAATTCTGCCAACCTCCTATAACCTCTAACCTCCTTGACAGGCTAAGTTTTATAAACTTTTAAAGATATAAAGATCTAAAATATATAAAAGTAAAGCGACTGATTTACACTTAGGGCCCTCTTTTAATTGCACTAAGCCCTATGCCATAAGTCATACACGCAAATTCAATGGGCATGGCCAGTAAGTTTTAGTATTTTCGTGTAAGTCGGTTTGGCGAAATTACGCATGCACAGCACTAATGGGCTTGGCCAAGTGCAATTTAATTCTGAGGTTCTTCTCCAGCACCGTCTGCATCCTATTATATAGTCCATTCCCTCAAGCACCAGCGATTTAAACAAAGACAGCGCATTTATAAGAAGTTGGTAGTGTAAATGAACTGTATGCAATGAATTAGAAGAATAGAAATATGGACTTACGTTCTTTGGTGCATTAACTGCATCCTTGTTGAATGTCAGGCATATTTCTATGACAGTGTCACGCTCCTTTTATACGAATGGAAAATGTGGCTCTCATCAAGATTTTAATTTAAGCTCCATTATATTATAGAGAACCTAAGTACTATTAATAATTTTTATCTACTAACACACAAATCATGGCTAGTATAAACAGTTATTTTATCGGCACGTCCTTCACTTCTACCGCTGTCAGGGTTTTGCCCTTAGTTTTGTGTTTTTTCCCTTTGGGGCAGAGACCTGACATGTTTGTGTTTTATGTCTGTGTGGCAGATCTCTGCCTTCCCTTCGAAGGAGGAAGTGGGAGCCGGATGAACAGTTCACGGAAGACTTTAATTAGACACAGTTTCACTTGGACACAACATAAAACTGCTTTTCAGCACACACTCGCCAGCACACACACACACACAGCTCCGTGTGTCTCTCACACTGTTGCCCCCCGCCCATTTCTGGAGGGACAGATGTTGCCCTTCTGGCCGTCCCACTGCCGGATGGTTTTCCCCACCTCCTGGGAACATGAGCAGGACAAGGGCAGGGAGAGGGGAGAGAGAAAGAGAGAGCGGTAGAGACCGAGAGAGAGAGAGAGGACAGAGAGAGAGAAAAGAAAAAGAGAAAAGAGAAAAAAAAAACCCCGCTGGTCCCCGATCACGCTGCCAGTCCGTCCTCAGCCAGCTACATAGCAGTCCTCAGCAATGCCGGGCGATGGCATTGGACCCCTCAGCATCCCTTTCAGCCGCTGGCTGGCGCACTGCTCTAGCGTCACCGTATCGAGCACTCCCTCGGCGTCGTCATCCTCCGTCAGCGGCAAGGACTCTCTGATGGCGCCTCTTCCTCCAACTCCCGGGTTTCAGAACCAGTGTGGCAGATCTCTGCCTTCCCTACGAAAGTGGGAGCCGGGTGAACAGTTCACGGAAGACTTTAATTAGACACAGATTCACTTGGACACAACATAAAACTGCTTTTCAGCACACACTCGCCGGCACACACACACACACACACAGCTCCATGTGTCGCTCACACTGTTGGCCTTCCAAGCCCAACGCAGAATGCACACGTTCGTTGGCTGCATGCATCTCTTTCTCTTTCTCGCTCTCTCACTGGCGTCTCCGGCTCCTCTTTATCCCTCTCCCAGCTGACTGGGGTAATTCAGCGCCAGGCATCTATCCTTAAGTCCCGGCCACGCCCTCCTCGTCACAATCTGTTTTTTGTCTTGTGACTGGATTCAGCCACTTCAGTTGGATAAGTTTATTCACACTGTGGCTGAGTCAGTGGATGCGGTGGTTGAGCTGTAATATGATGAGGCTGACCATAAAAAGGTTTTTAACACCCGCCTTGACAAGCCTCCTAGTCAGAGGGAGATGGAGAAGCTGGGGCATTTGGGCTTTTGGGATTTCATTGATTACCTTTTCGATCATGGTAAAATGGAACTCTCATCCCAAGAGGGGCTTCCCCAGACGGATCTCACCATCGTCCCACCCTCTACATGCCCAATCCCCAGTCCTCCTATGATCTGTAGACAGAGGAGGAGGCGAAAGAACGGGTCAGCTGCAGTTCCCGCTGCCGACAGCCAGGAGGCCGTCCAGTTCCCTGAGGCTGTCGACGAGCCTGTCCAGTTCCCTGTGGCCATCGACGAGCCTGTTCGGTTTCCCTGTGGCTGTTGACAATCCTGTCCAGTACCCAGCAGCCGTCTACCAACCTTTTGCTCAATCTAGTGGCCAGAATCTCTCAGACACATTCCACCAGTCTGTTGCTCAGCCCAGTAACCAGCACCTGCCAGACACCAGCTACCTAAAACTTCCTCCCTGACCACCGGATCCTACACAAACCCTCCTCCCAGGCTGCCTGACCCCACCCCTAATATGGAGCCGCATTCTTGGGTTCCCCAACCCTCCCCCCTTGGTATGCCCCGGAGTGTTAATTTTTGTATTTTTATTTTTTTTTCAATAAATTCCCATATTTGTTCTCCAGCATTTGGGTCCTTTCCTCCTCATGCTGTTAGCGCACCATGCCAACCGCTTGATTTTGAAAAATTAAATTCATTTATTAAAACACGAAAAAAATTTAACCACAATTATTACGAAATTCAAATTACACTTCAAACGAAATGAAAATATAATCAAAACAACGAAATGATCAAAAAAGGCATACCAAATCCAACCATTTTACTCTCTCCTCTCCAACTTCTTCCACCGGCCCCTTTTGCAATTACTTAAAAATCCATCTATGACATCAGGTGTAAAAATACCAATACAAATTAGATAATAAATACAATTGTAAATATAAACATAATAATAAAAATGAACTAGAGATAGTTACCAAAGATAGTTAAACACAACTCATACATTTTTGTTTCATAAAACAAATGGCTGCAACAGTTCCACTATATTTTCAAAGTTTGGACATGAACTTTATTACCACCTGCTGGTGGAATCTCCAAATTGCAAATTCATGAACTGAGCATTTATGCATGTGACAGATGCTTTTATCCAAAGTAACTTACTGTGCATTCAGGGTATGCATTCGATCAGTTTGTGTGTTCCCTGGGAATTCAACCCATGATCTTGGTGTTGCTAACAGCACAATGCTCTACAGGTTGGTTTACAGGAACTTTGGGCTGCAAACTTTTGAAACATCTTAGCGCAATGACCAATTTTTTAGGAAATTAGCAAACTGCGTTTTGCGCCACTTCATTTACATACAATACACCCACAGTTTGCGTGCATTCACCCACAGATAGCACAAACACTCCCACCCATGCCCACTTGCGCTGGCATGAAAACTGCGCTAGAATTAGCACTCTCATGACAACTGTAGCACGCGGTCGTAGCGCTTTGTGCACTCACGAAATAGAGTCCTTATTTTAAATAACATGTGAATGAAATTGCTAATTTTGGGCATATTTTGAAAATATCAACATTAGTGCCCGAGTAAATATGAGACAGACTGACAGACTGTGTGTGTGTGTGTGTGTGTCTATGTAGCTATAGTTTGTGGACAAATTACCCAGAAGTAAGCTAAATCAGACAAAACCTCCCTTTGGGGACATTTAGGATGTCCACATTTGGAAAAACAATCCATACATTAATTAAATAATGATTTTCAAAATTCTAAAAGTGCAAAAAAAAAAACAAAAGAGTAGAAGTCTATAGTATGTCCCCATTTAGATTGCGGAGCAAACATACGGTATGTGCTTGTGTGTGTGTCTGTGTGTGTGAGAGAGAGAGGGAGGGAGAGAGAGCACGTGTTTGGGCACCTTGATCCCTGCTGCGAAACTTTAAGACCTGGGGAAACTGCGTTGCCATAGAGACACATCTAAGTGAATATCCATAGCAACTGGCACAGAGTTGTACAGTCAATATTGGGGAAATATGGCAGAGGGAGCACAACAGTGAGCATGCCTGTTCCAAAACCAGTGAGCACCCTCGCTGCCTCCTGCACAAAGGCAGCATCCTAACTGAAATGGACCCTCATAAGTGACTGATTTGGAACGCTCCTCAAGTGAAGCACACCAATACAGTTGACTCTAGATTTTTCAACTGTGCTAGTACTGTATGCCACTAAGCAGACAAGGTTAGTTAAATACAGCTGATCTGTTAGTCACAAATTAAACTATGAACCTTGTAGTATAATTGAACAACACAAAATATAATAATGTTCTAAGAGAAATAATAGGACCCATTCATTTCATAGCTTTGCATTATGTATGCTATGCTTTATGTTTCACATAATAATATGTTTTATGTTTCGCTGTATTTCATTTGTTAATGTGCACTCATGTCTTTTAATATCACTACTAATTGTGTGCTCACTTTAAGCTTCACTATAAAAAAAAAAAACAAAAAAAAAAAACAGTCTAATCCCTTATGAATCAACGACAATAATTCTTGAGCTATTTTTACACACTAGTGACATTAATTAATCAAGTCCTTATTAGGCCACAGAGAAATCAGGTAGGGGATTCATTCTTTTCTTCCACATAATAAACCAATTAAATCATTGTTTCGCAAACAGGGTCTATGTGTGTGAGTTATGTTTGCCTAAATTGTGAGGACCATAATTTCCCACAAGGGTAGTAAAACCTCAAATTATCTACATTGTGAGAAGCACCCAACAGTCCCCATGAGGAAAACAGCTTAATACACATACTAAATGTTTATTAATATAATAAAAATGCAAGTTTCTATGACAGTTGGGTTTAGAAATAGGGGATAGGAAATGTCATTAGGTTAGTCTAAAAACAATACAAGACAATGGACAGCCAGCACCATGATAGAAAAAAATAGGTGTGTGCATGTTTTGTTCTTTTTACCCACAAGAGGGCAGCACTGATTTATCTTACATGTTTTGAAGGTATCAATAAATTGGTTCAGTTCTTGTTCAGAAAAAAGCTGCTTTTTTAAGGGAAATGAGAATACTCAAATTAAATTCAGACTAGATTCAAGTTGTTTTTTAACAGTGTACAATTAAACAAGCCAATATCAGATTGATCCAAGCAACAATAAAGAGCCAGTAGAGAAAGAGTTGTATGATGTACATGAGAGTATTTGAGAAGGCTGAATATAATCAGTTCAGCTGCTGCATTCTGGATGAGCTGCAAAGGTTTGATTACCGTTTAATTTAACACACTTAATTCTTTCTACTACTATTCAGTTAACCCTTTAAGCTCTGTAGGTGTTTTTAAAGATTTCCTGTTTCAGTGGCATGCCTAAAATTAAAGGCTTATAACAAAAAAACCAAAAAAAACAAAACAAAAACAAACAAAAAAAACAAATACAAACAGATTGTTTGGTATCATTTCAAAGAAAACTTTTCAAATGTTTTAATGATATTGATTATGATAAATTATGAGACGCTCAGCCAAAGAAACTGCTGAAAAATCACACATACACACAAAAAGATGAGCCAAATTCTGATTTGACATTATATATTTCAGGATGTAAATCAGGTAGCTCACTGCTATTGTTTTGTTCCCAATCAAGTCACCTGTAACTGAATAACATTTTGTGTTGATACGACAAAGCAATCAAAAGTTATAGCATTACAAATCTAATTCATCCTATTGTCCAAATGCCTCTCCAAACAAATAATTGTACATAAGGACTAATTATACATGAAAATACAACAATGACTAAAGGTATGCTCTCTCTCTAAAGCATGCAGGCATGAGTAACAAGATCTCATTCAGTTCCATTCTGTGTCATTTGAGCCATCATTGAGTCTTGTCATTGAGTCATGTACTTGGAACCATCTCCTGGTGGCCATATATAATTAGAGTGAACGATCCTCTCTGCCCATATCTGGATGACTTCCACCTCTGCTTGCAGTGATTTGAATCCTAATACGATTGGTCTAGTGTTCCATGATGCTGGACAAGGTACTACACCATTTCAGATGAAGTCATCTGATCCTGGGAAACTAATGTGTTTTAGCCAGATAGCACATTATGTGCTTTGTGCACATTGTGCTTCATATGGATTATCTACTGATCTATGCATCAGATTAGGTTGTGTGGGTTTGTTTTAATGGAAATCCCCTCCTCTAAGTAATTGCATGTGATAATTTATGTTCTGTTTATTTTTTAAGTTATAAGCAAAAACGCGGTTTATAAGCAACACCTGTTTACATGTAACACATATGTCAAATACATGTACTGTGAGTAACACATATAGTATAGCTGCTTGTATTCTGCTCTTTGAGAGCTTTCCAATGACATATAGCACATGGCTATAAGATCAGTTTGATGTTTTACCAATTACAATAATACGTACAGTGCAAAATGATTAATACATTATCAAAATGGAACACTTCTGATTTGTCTGCAGATTTCAAAGCACTTTTGGTCATAATGCCTACATGCATTGTAAAGTACAGCTTCTGAGTTTTAAAACTATACCTATTTTGTGTTGATTAAGACTGTAGTTACTGGGGGCCTGGGTAGCTCAGTGGTAAAAGACGCTGGCTACCACCCCTGGAGTTCGTTAGTTCGCTAGTTCGAATCCCAGGGTGTGCTGAGTGACTCCAGCCAGGTCTCCTAAGCAACCAAATTGGCCCGGTTGCTAGGGAGGGTAGAGTCACATGAGGTAACCTCCTCAGGGTCACTGTAATGTAATGTAATGTAATGTAATGTCGTTCTCAGTGGGGCATGTGGTGAGTTGAGCATGGATGCCACGGTGAATGGCATGAAGCCTCCACACACGCTATGTCTCTGTTGCAACACGCTCAACAAGCTACGTGATAAGATGCACGGGTTGGCAGTCTCAGACACAGAGACAGCTGGGATTCATCCTCCGCCACCCGGATTGAGGCAAATCACTACGCGACCATGAGGACTTAAAAGCGCATTGGGAATTGGGCATTCCAAATTGGGGAAAAAGAAAAAAAGACTGTATTTATTAATATTTTTATCATTTTTTCTTCCGGCAGGCCCATCCAAGCTTAAAGGATTAATAGATTTCCATGTCTAGGCCTATTATAAAACAACTCTTCTTTTCTTTCTTAGTGATAATAACAATGCCTCCTTTTGGTGTCCTGCCAACAATGACATTAACTCATTATATCATCTTACATCCCTAAAGATGCATGACAACTGACCAAAAGATCAAAAGACAAACCATCAAACTGAAATTTAAGCTCCATTAACACCCATTTCCAGTTTCAGGTAGGAACTCTTTTGTAGGATGTAGACAAGTAAATTATGGCAACTGATAGCCTATGATGTTCACATAATGATCATGCATGCACTCCTGCACTCCAAATGTGTTAGACATTTTGTCTAACATCTCCTTTCGGCTTTGGAACAATATATGGGTGAGTAAATGATGACAGAGTTTTACAAAATGTTCCTCCAAGAGGCTCATTTTGAAGATCTATGCTTCCTCTTACCCATCAGTGTGTTGGGATTGGCTCCATTTGATGCTTGTCAGATTCCTTTGGAGTGCCAGATGCACTACTATTAAATTCCTTGCATCCATTGGCTGTTAAAAACTGACAACACTTCAAAAGCCTGTATCTAACATGAGAGATGTTTGTTGTCTCAGTACGGCCATTAAGCCAACCAGTAGACTTAAAGCTACACTATGTATGATTTTTTTGTTTTTGTTAGAAATGAATAAAATTTAATTAATGAGCAAGTACACCAACAATCTGACTTCTAAACCATGTTTTTGCCTTACCCCGATTCAACATCGGATTGGCTTTTCAGAGGTGGCGACAACTCCAAGATCTTAAATGATTTAAAACCATCCCAAAGTTTTTCTTGATGGACAGGTAAGATATTTTATTGGACCGATAGTTAGTCAGGTAGCTCTCTTAGCGCAGTAGTTCATTAGATAGCGTTAACAACTCTAATGGGGCATTTTATTATGGATTGTGGTACTGCAGTCCTTACAATTTCATTTTCAAGGAAATTATGCTGGTAACAATGCCAAACTCTAAACCAGTTACTACCTTGGTCTATTTGCCTGCTAGCTGAGTTTCCACCATTTGATTTGATCTGATATGACTAGCAATTAGGGGTGTAATGGTACACAGAATTCACGGTTCAGTACGTACCTTGGTTTTGGGGTCACGGTTCGATACGAGTTCGGTACAACAGGAAAAAGCAACAAATCCCAAATGCTAGGTTTCTTTTCATTATTTTGAACAGACAGTAGTGCAAATTACAGTTTGTTCCACCTAGCAGCATTTAGGTAGTTGGTACAGTACAAAGCCTCCTTTAGTGTATTAAGCACTCTCTAGCATAGGCCATATCTTTTTGTAGGGTTGATAAAAACAAAAGGTATTTGGTCACAATCAGCTACAAAACTGAAAAGCATCTCTTGTGTTATAAAAGTACAAAATAAATAGAATAATGAAAAATAAAACTTGTGCATTAGAAGCCATTTTAGTTTAGGGTTGGTGCATAGATGGTCTCTTCTTCTGCTGCTCTTTTTCCTGTTGTGGCAGAGAGCAAACTGTGTTGCATTACCATGCGCGCCCCCTTCTGGATTGGAGTGGATCGCCTGTGACTGACTCCGTGACTGTATGCACCGGGATGAAATCGTTATGTCTAATTTCATCATTGTCTAACTTTTGAAACGCTATTTATTTAAAAAACAACTGTTTTCAATAAGTCAAAACAACAGCGGAAAATATGCTACTTACCTGCTCATAAGACATATTTTTCGGGTATCCGTCTTTTTCTACCTTTTGTTATTTATTTATTTTTTGAGGGGAGGGGGCAAGTTTTGTTGTCGTTAGTGACATTCGCTCTGATAAGATGATCACCTTTAACCATGGTTACACCAGTACTCCTCAAACCATCAGATTCAACCGTGCAGAAGGGCAGGAGTTGAAGCCCAACTCACATAATTACCAAAATAATGTTCCTCCACAGGTAACTTGTTTTATGCTTCATCTGCTAGAGGGCCAGAAGTAACATAGTGTAGCTAAAAAGCAGAAGTATGTAATGCAACACTAGCTCCACCGAATGGAACTGCAAAAATTAAAAGTGACTATTTTTACATGGACACCAGAAAGCAGCTTATTGCGAGAAAGCAGCATTCCGGTTTACATGCACTGTATAAGTGGTGTACTCTTTACTCCTGTATACATGCGGCTCGGTCAGTAAGCAGCTTTCTCCACAGAAACGTAATTTCCCCGCGACACGTGTAAATAACAAGCATGAGATGTGAGGAAGACTTGGCTATTTTATTCTCCATTGCTTCACTTTATTTCGAGATATTCCAGAGTTGTTGCTGTGTTTGTTTCATTAACTTTCTATCACGACCTGCAGAGAAATAGTGGGGTTTTCCTCTTACTTAAAACTGCGGGATTCCCCCAGTGTCGCATGTATGCAAACGTGAGGGACAGTTGATATTTTACATTGCTGTATATAAATGGGTATAGTTTATAGTGTATGTGCTTTTGCCACTGAACTCCGAGAAATGTTAAAGTCTTTCTGCTGTGTTGACTTCTTGTTGTGCTCCATCCTATTATTAAAAAACTAACCTATTCCCAACCTAGCCACATTCAGTGTCTCTTTGCTCAATGAATGCAGACCTCAGTATCCTTCAGCCATGTTTTCCAACTATATTTAAAATGTTTAAAACTACTGCACTCTCTGATACTCAGTGGTAAAGAGTTCCATGTCCCAGCTGCCTTATCTGAAAAACAGTATTGCCCAAATGTTTTTGACCAAAACTTAACGTAACAGTCCCCTCTAGTGTAAGCTCTTGTTGTTGGGGCAGGTCTAAATGGGTCGCTCAAAACAAACAGGAATATTTATAGTGCCACAGAGACACAGTGAAAATTAACCTGTAAAAGGCTTACTTACAGTGGTCTCTGTATATTAAACTGGGATAGAAGAAAGTATTTTAACACTGAAAAAGTAACATATTTCAGCTTTAACCATCCAAATGCAAGTATTGTAACAATGTAGTCACTTTTTGTTAAGGACCATGAATGATCCTGTCCATATTCCATTAACAGCATGACTAACATTTCTTTCTGGACCACATCTCCGATTTCTCACATCTTCCTATTACTTATGCTCGCTTACATTGCAGGAAGCTTATCGATGACCATCAAATATCTTCAGACACTGAATGACTTAAAATGATGAGTCACACAGAGCTCTTGGGTAAGATCAGGTTTCATTAGGGAGAGGGTGGTTTCAGAGAAACTGAATAATATGTCTATATGACATGAGGTCAGTGCTGTGTATCGATCGCCCCTATACCCAAGAACAGTGGCTCTCAACTGGTTTTCCTTCAGAATCCAGATTTTACATTAGACATCAAGTAGCGACCCAACAAAATTGTTTAATTCACAAAAATTTAAATGTAAATGTTCTTCAAGCATTGAAATTTGTTCAAAAATGCAGAACTTAGTGCATTCAGTATTTTGTATCTTGAATACACAAAATACATGTAAAATTGGCCATTCATTGAAGTGTCACTATTAGGCTGAAATCTCTCTGGACCTATTCTGAATGCAAAGAACATTTTGGTGTACAACTGCTTCGACACTTTTGTTTTCATTTCACCTACCTCTTCCCTTTCCCTGCCCAGCAGGAAATAAGAAATTGCAAAAAAGTTTTTTCAAACACCTTTTTTATTTTTAGATTAAATAATGAAAAAATATATGTAGGTCTTAAAAAAGGCTCAATAGTTGCTGTAAAATATTGCCATGTTTTTTTGGACAAGGTACACTATATTGCCAAAAGTATTCGCTCACCCATCCAAATAATTGAATTCAGGTGTTCCAATCACTTCCATGGCCACAGGTGTATAAAATGAAGCACCTAGGCATGCAGACTGCTTCAACAAACATTTGTGAAAGAATGGGCCGCTCTCAGGAACTCAGTGAATTCCAGCGTGGTACTGTGATAGGATGCCACCTGTGCAACAAGTCCAGTCGTGAAATTTCCTCGCTACTAAATATTCCACAGTCAACTGTCAGTGGTATTATAACAAAGTGGAAGCGATTGGGAATGACAGCAACTCAGCCACGAAGTGGTAGGCCACGTAAAATGACAGAGCAGGGTCAGCGGATGCTGAGGCGCATAGTGCGTAGAGGTCGCCAACTTTCTGCAGTCAATCGCTACAGACCTCCAAAGTTCATGTGACCTTCAGATTAGCTCAAGAACAGTGTGTAGAGAGCTTCATGGAATGGGTTTCCATGGCCGAGCAGCTGCATCCAAGCCATACATCACCAAGTGCAATGCAAAGCATCGGATGCAGTGGTGTAAAGCACGCCGCCACTGGACTCTAGAGCAGTGGAGACGCGTTCTCTGGAGTGACGAATCACGCTTCTCCATCTGGCAATCTGATGGACGAGTCTGTGTTTGGCGGTTGCCAGGAGAACGGTACTTGTCTGACTGCATTGTGCCAACTGTGAAGTTTGGTGGAGGGGGATTATGGTGTGGGGTTGTTTTTCAGGAGCTGGGCTTGGCCCCTTAGTTCCAGTGAAAGGAACTCTGAATGCTTCAGCATACCAAGAGATTTTGGACAATTCCATGCTCCCAACTTTGTGGGAACAGTTTGGGGATGGCCCCTTCCTGTTCCAATATGACTGCGCACCAGTGCACAAAGCATGGTCCATAAAGACATGGATGAGCGAGTTTGGTGTGGAAGAACTTGACTGGCCTGCACAGAGTCCTGACCTCAACCCGATAGAGCACCTTTGGGATGAATTAGAGCGAAGACTGCGAGCCAGGCCTTCTCGTCCAACATCAGTGTCTGACCTCAAAAATGCGCTTCTGGAAGAATGGTCAAAAATTCCCTTAAACACACTCCTAAACCTTGTGGAAAGCCTTCCCAGAAGAGTTGAAGCTGTTATAGCTGCAAAGGGTGGGCCGACGTCATATTAAACCCTATGGATTAAGAATGGGATGTCACTTAAGTTCATATGCGTCTAAAGGCAGATGAGCGAATACTTTTGGCAGTATAGTGTATGTGTTACCATGTTTTTGGACATTGTACCTGATATAAACTATGGTAATGATTTATATCAAAGTACCATTTGATGCCATCACTGTACCATGTCACTGCCACAGTCCTTTTTTTAAAAGTTAGGTAATGTAAGGCATTCAATTAAAGACAATTACGTATAAACAGGTATATGATTAAAAACTTGCGTAGTGCAAAATGCCAAACAGCAGCCATTTCTATACTTATTTCTGTCCAGGTTACACTGCAGCTTGCTTGTGGCAAACCCTATTAAATAAATCACGTGTAAAACAGTGGGTACTTTTCTTGCTATCTAGCAAGGAGTAATGCTTTACACACTTGACTAGCTAGCTAGTAAATACACAAGCAGTTGCTAACAACCGATTAGTTCGCAAGACTGACTAGCTAGCACTAATGTCGAGTGCTAACGCTATTTTCCCCTTGCCAGTGCTCTTTTATTCCTTCATGTTAACTGAAGGAAAATCTGAATGTGATGTTTCATTTTAGCTTGCTAGCTAGTGATCTAGCAAACGATAGCTAGTGAACTCGCAAACAATAGTTTGATTAGCTCACTAGCTGGCTGCTGACTGGCAGTTAAATAACAGTTGCCAGCAATTATTATGTTTCTTGCAACAAGTAGAATCGACCATCACATCCTCACCTAATCTTCCTCCATATTTCCTTGCAGGAACGCAGAAAATTCACTCACCCAATGCAGCCTAATAAAGAGACTGACTGGCACAAAGTATTTTATGTATTTTAAAAATACACAAATACCAAACTTAAACCTATTTAGATACAAATCACATTAGATTTTTTTCAAAGACTTTAAAATACAAGTACAAAATAGTAGTTTGTATTTCAAATAAATGTATATGAAATACTGCCAATCCCTGCCCCCACTGGACATTTAACTGGGAAACTGCAACAAAACGTGTAATGAAGCACGTAATTTCATTTTGCAAAAATGTTGCCATGTTCACATAATGTTCATGAGATCAGGCTACCATTAACTGTACACAGATAAGTTTATAAGTGGACTATCGACAAAGTGAGAATATAAGTCTCTACATTTTAAGCTGTGTTACAAGAAAGAATTTCAACATCTGAAAAATGTCACACATTAGCTTTATATGTACTGTGTTACTAAACGGTTGACTGTTGTATTTTTAATCCCAACAATGTGTGTGTTTTTGTATGTCAGTTACGTCATTAGCTGAGTTCCAAATGAGGGTGTTCATGTTCCGCTGCTGAAGAGGAATTTAACTGCCAAAGATTTGCCTGACCCGAACAGGTTAAGAGCGTCACACGCATACACAAATAAACATTAGAATTATGCACAAATGTAATTTGAACATCAGCTAAACCTGAACACAAATTCTGTTATGCTAAAATCCTCACACTGAACAACAAAGGCTTTTTATCTTTACTTACAGCAAATATACAAATTCTAGAAACTACCATATGTACATTTCGGTAGATTAAATTTTAAGTCAACATTTGTGCTGTCATTTAATTATCATGTTATATGAGAACCATTAAGCAGATATTTATCTTTATTTTGAGAGAAAGATTATGCACCACTGAACATCTGCTTCTAATAATCCTGAATATGACGTCCACTTAGTGATCAGAGCAAGAATTACAAAGAATTTCAAAAATAAACATTGAACAAAACACTTGAAAAATAAACCCTGAATTCTCAATATAAAACTAGATGAACCATTGATTTGAATTTACTGTATAGTGTATAATCTATACTGTACAATAACTTACACGTATAGTTATATATGTATATTTGATGCTCATACTCTTGGACTTCTAGGCCGATACAGTCAGATATGGAGAGAGTCAGAGCAAAGATATGACAAGAATGAAAGAAACGTGTGTGTGTGTGTGTAATGAACACATGGTTTTCATTTCATTATTCTTCGAAGGTGGAAAAACTTCTCTGAAAATCTTCACATGCTGAAATAATGATGTTATGCTTTCATAGTTTTGCAACACCAATAGACTAGATGTAATGAATGAAACTGAATCAGGTTAAAAGTGAACTCCTTCATGGACACAGTTCTGCAGTCTTACAAAAGCACCTACAGAACAAGCAAATTAATCTTTCATTTGTAGCAAAAGCATGGATTAGGAAGGACAGACAGAAATAGACAGATAGATAAGCTGCGTGCATCCAAAATGATGCACTATACACTATGCACTTAGTTTAGTAGTGTATGAATTAATAAAAGTATAGCATCGTCCCAAATGGAACACTTAAAGGAATATTCCGGGTTCAATACAAGTTAAGCTCAATCGACGACATTTGTGGCATAATATTGATTACCACTAGGGTTGCAAATAATGATTATTTTGATAATCGATTAATCTAATGATTATTAGAATGATTATTCGACTATTCTGCGATTATTACAATGATTAATCATTAGCTCTTAACTGATTATTCAGCTTGTGTCCTGACTTAAAAGGTTGTATTAAACGTGCTTACTAACAATAAAGAGGACAAAATCATCTTTTAAAAATAACTCTAAATGACATTCACTGAATTAAAGAAAAAAAAAAAACTTTTTAAGTTTAATTCAGTTAAGAAATTCTCTGCAAAAAAATCCTTTTGTTATCAAGTGTTTTTGTCTTGTTTTCCTTTTAGAATTGTCTAAAAATCCTTAAAACAAGATACATTTACTTGAGAAGGAACATATTACAGACTATCTATTCTCTGAAAGCAAGTCTAAATATCTTAAATGCTGCTTCTCAGGTGAATGCATCTTTTTTAAAAGGATTTTTAGATTTTTTTAAATATTTAAAATGTATGTTGTTTTAATGGAGTTTTAGATATTTATATTGGAAAACAATCCAAAACAAAAACAAATCAAAAACATATTTTGTTGCATTGTATAATGGGGCGAAGACTACCCTCTCTGACCTTTCTGTTCACTTTAATCCATCTTTATCTCACAAAAAAACAAACTCTCTCTTATTAATAAAGCTGCATATTGCCAATTTTCTTCACGATAAGAAATGCACAGTGACATACTGTATATTATGATTCAATAAATTGCAAGCCATCATGTTATAATCTAGCTGCAGTAAGCGCACGCACTCGAGGGATGAGCGTCCCCACGACAGTGTGTGCTTCAGCCGGGTGCAGTTTCAACCACTCCACCTTAGATCGGGATATTCACGCAACTCATAGAAGAGGTGCTGACCGCACAGAGAAATGCCAGTTTCGGAGTTTGTAGTTATTTACATGATCTGCTTCCATATTATTTGAACTTTAATAAAGCTATAACACTTTAAATATAACTGCGTTAAAGATGTAACACCGGGATGTTTCCTTTAAAGAGCTCCGGCTCTGCTTATTCCACAACGAGAGTGCTTCTGTATTTACTTATTTTGTATTTTTGCATTATAATTCCCTCATACTTTGCGATCTACATCACCTGAAGCTGTTTGGAAAGTTTGGAGTGCGTCTGGACTGTGAGATGTGTTTTCTCTCCTCAATCAGGCGTGAGCTGCTCATTAGAGTTTAATGTGATCTCATGTTATGTTAAATGAGATCAAACGACTATTCGACAACAAAAAATGTTGTCTACAATTTTTTATTGTCGACGTTGTCGATAACGTCAACTAATCGTTTCAGCTCTAATTACCACAAAAAAAAGACATTTTGACTTAAGCAAAACATTTAGGTTACAGTGAGGCACTTACAGTGAAACTGAATTGGGCCAGTTTTTGGAGGGTTTACTTTAAAAGCAGAAATGTGAAGCTTATAATTTTATAAAATCACTAGCATTAATTCTTCTGTTAAAATTTTTGTATTATTTGAGGTAGGGTTATGGTAGTTTAACCCTCTTAAGTTATTCGGTCATTTTTGATCAAAATAAATTTTCCTCATTTAATAAAAATAGTTTCCTTTATCTGAGCAGTACAAGACTTGGTGACTTTTCCTCCATTTGCCATCTGAACACACAAAAAAATTGGTCTTGATTCGATAAGTCTAAGTGGTCAAAGCAATTTTGTTTTATCTGTCAAATACAATCAATAAATCAGCCACAATGCAGAAAAAAAAGACATAAATTACAGGGTGAGACTCTAAATCATCCTCAGTGCAAAACATGCACGCGCACTATATAAAGTTTTTGCAAAATGATTCTTCTGTTTTATACTCTAATTGAATTTTCAGAATTTTGCAGTTCATTTCTGTTTCTTGATGTTCATTTTCTTGACATTATTATGCATTTACTTTGAGTTATTACATTTTTATGTTTGAAATAAATTATTGGTAGTAAAATGCTTATTCTGTGTCTTCTCTTTGTAACACCATGGTCAGGTTTGATTGCAAGCATTATATACATATACTGCAAAAACTTACACTTCAAATTTTGACAAGTAATAGTTTGATAATGTCTAAATATATATCCAAATATATGGCGTTGTTGTGCGTGCATCACGGAGAGTACCAACATGCTGTGAATCTCTGCGGTGTCATGCACAACGAGCCACGTGATAAGATGCACAGATTGACTGTCTCAGAAGCAGAGGCAACTGAGACTTGTCCTCAGCCACCCGGTTTGAGGTGAGTAACCACGCCACCACGAGGACCTACTAAGTAGTGGGAATTGGGCATTCCAAATTGGGAGAAAAGGGGATAAAAAAATAAAATAAAAAAGAAATTTACATGTAAATAAGATCAAAATAGCATTAAATCCCAAAAGGAATGCATAATTTTATTGTTCTTACTTCAGGGAAGAAGAAATGGTATTATTATCATCATAAAAAAAAGGTTACACATCTGACCCTTCCGGTCAAAAATGACCAGGAACCAACGGGAGGTGCCATTTTTCAATACCATAGGAGGGTTAAATAGTAATTTTTATAGTCGTTTTAGGGTTTTGTGGTTTATGGTGTTACGTTGTCAAAATTAAGTTGTAAAATTGGCTATAACTTTACACAGAAAATGGTTAGTAAGCGATTTCCTCACACTACAATCATGTTAGCGAGCATACTGTTTACGTCTTGTGGCTATACTTTTGAAACGGTGAGTATTTTAACAGAACACGTTTGGTGCTGTCTTCACAAAAGTTTCACTAGTTGCCACATTCTCCATTCATACAACTATTTTGTCAGGCCAGCATCGCAGTCAGGTAACTCTGCCCCTTCCTCTACATAGGGCAAGCCGCGACTGTTAAATACATGAATTGTCCAACATTCTACATTCCGTTATTTAGGTTGAAGAAGTCAGCCTATATCATCCGGATACTTGTAGTACACCTCCTCTTGTTGCATTTACAGTGTGAACATAGTACTTGCACTACTTACACTACAAAATGGCACAGAATGGTGCATTAGTATGCGATTTGGAACGCACCTATAGAAAGGCTGATAAATAGTAGGGATGTGCACGATAAATCGACTAATCAAGCACTCATTCTGCACCAGCCAGTCGACTATTAAAAACACTACTCGAATATAACAAATTAATTTTCATTTGTGCATTTGCCTGCCGTGGGCACTGCTGAATTAAACTGTACTTTCCCTCTGGATGAGAGAAGGAGACATGATGCCGTCATTGTGTGCTTTCAAGCAAAGCCAAGTGTGGCAATACTTGTAATATTTTAATTCTTACTGAATTCTACTCTATTGGTATTCAGTTATTGTTGGAGTCGTGCTAGTCTCAACCTCAGACCGAACGCCCACGGACTGCCTTAGCACACAAAATTGGAAAACACTTTCTCAAATCATTCAGCACACATCTTATTGGCTGGTTTGAGGGAACTTCAACGTGTAGAAGCACACAGGACTTTTCATCAGTCGTCCTGGAAACAGAGTCGTGTTCACAAGGTTCCCCACTGATAAAATGAGCACTTTTGAGGACAAAATTATCAACAGATTTGTCCAAGTTTGCCAGGTTAGTGACATCAAATATTTTAAAGATATTCAGAGTTTAGTTTGAGGCACATAGCAGAAATTAAAGCAGATATCCATGAGCGTAACTGCATATTCTGCGTTATTTACGTGGTTATGTCTATTAAATACACTGTGATGAGGTCGTGTGCTGTACTTGCACTCTTTACACATTTGTTGCGATTTTCCTGTTAGATTTTCTGTGCAATCGTTTGTGGAGAGTGCCATGCCATCATATAAATTATTTATTTCCCCATGTCAGTCACTTATTATGGTATTATATATCTTGGATAACCCTGCCCCTAAACAGCACGTGATGACAAAACCGATTGTGATTGGTCGCTTTACATGTCATCGCTTTACTTTCCTGTATAATTGAAGCTGCTTTAGATCCAGACCTTTGCCATTTTAGTTGATGGTCTGGCTACGCGAGACTAGAGCCATGCATACCAACGGACAAGGATCTAATTTATGGTGGAAAGCAAATGTGAAGCGGTACGAGAAACTCGAAAGCTTATCAGACCGGTATGTGCGTTAAATATCTGAACACGGGCAGAGCGCATTTTATAAAAAGCAAACTTTCAAAAACTTGTATTTGTCTATGTATTTGTTTCTATGTAAGCTCCGGGTGAGTGCAAATATTTTTTAATATTACTATTATTAATGCATATTGTTCATTTCATTTTTTTCCAAAAAGATCCCATCGTTTGTTCAAGTTAGCTTATTTTGAAACTGTCCTTGGCAACGTTTGTAAATAAAACAATATATAAATTTCACGTATGTGTCATACTGTACTTATTTTTAAATGATATTTTAATTTACGAGTAATCGATTAACCCCTAAAACTCTATGGACCTGCCGGCGGGTAGACATATTTATGAAAATATTAAAATAAAAGTCCTTCAAATTGCACCTAAATGGACAAGTCATATATCAATTGAAAGCACTCATTCTCAGGAATGTGGCTGTACAGTGTACAGTGAAATATGACAAACGTCTCTTTTATGCTCTGATAACTGCTACTGTAAACCCCAAATAGCTCAAAACTTTATATCTGCTTTCATAGCTGCGGGGACGATTTTAGAACAGGGGGTGCTGCGAAACAGGGAGGTGGGAGGTGTTGGAGACATAAAATTAAAATATAAAAAACTTATTTAAACATTTTGAAAAATGTATAAACATTTATACAAACAGATTTAAATTAATGATCATAAAATATATAACATATGAAAACTGTCCTTGTAAAAATCTGCGCTCCTGAAATAATAGCATTTAAAGAGTTAAAGTATTAGCTAGTATTAGCATTATCTTTTTAGAAGTTATGGTGTTGTTAATCGTTTAAGGGAGTGTTACTAATTTTCCATGTTTTAGACAGGTGATTTGTGTTTAGCTCAGTTCATGCAGTTTAAGAGGGGAAATCCCCAACACCATGCCTGAATTATTTAATACATTCTTTCTTGATTATTCTTTTTGAAAACATTGTTAGTGGACTGTTAATGTCTTTCAGTATAATGTTTTTCTCCTCACATTTTCATAAAGAAAAAGTTTTCATTCAAATCATTTAATTATCCTCATAATCTTCTTATTCTTATCGTCTTCGTTATTGTTGATGAAATAAAAAATACCCCTAAATATCTTTCGTTAACAAGAGTAACACATAAAATGATGGTTTTAAAATAACATGAATGAAATGTCATTCATTTTTAATGCATACAATATTTTGACAGGACTTCACAGGGTGGGCTGGAACGACGACAGGGGGTGCTGTAGCACCCTTAGCACCCCTATGTCCCATGGCTATGTCTGCTTTTACCTTAGGGAGTTTTCTAAAAAAAAAAAAAAGGCCATTGTTTACTTGTCTGTGAGCTTGCTTGGCTGAATAATCCAATGTTATATCTTAGATGTCCAGAACAAAATATGCCAATTAGAAGGAAAAGCATGCTAAATAATCATCAAAAAAACATGTTTTCGACTATTGATGATAAAATGTTATATATCATAGCTCAAAGGATCATCAAAGGATCTCAGCTTTCTAATGACACCTAGTTTGAGCTTCTAGTCCACTCAGAGGCTGAGATATTTAATGAAACAGTGGTGTTTGAACTGAAAATAAGACTGAATGTCTATGGACGAGCACATCTGTGAGGGCTAAAATGCATTAGAGTGTCACCTACATTTCAGATCTGCATATTATGATGGAATGTGATAGAGAAAAAAATATTTTCTCTAGTGCTTGCTGCCATCTAGTGGAATAAGAGTTTTCAAAGTGAGGCTGAGTGAACAGAACCTGAATTACATTTTTACAAAGTTAGTAAATTGTTTTATTTTTTTTTTACTTTCTGTTTATCATAAGATTTTAAACACATACAGTGTTATTTATGGATAATTGGAGTCTTTTTGTTTTTTTCTTTTAAATTTGAGTGTGAAAAATTGAGGGCAGCAGCCCAAAAATAATCTTTTTTTTTTTTTTTTTGGTTACTGTTAGTACTCAACTACAAAATTACTCGATAACGCCTATCCCTAAGAAATAGGCAGAATGACAGAGATTTTAAGAAGAACCTCTGCCAGAAGATTGGCTACATTTTCACCTAAATAACTCCAAAAAGGAGTATATGGAAAATGCAGAAAGAGGGGAGGCAAAACTACATCCTGCTTTCAACCTTGACAATGTGAATGAATAAATGGTGACGGCTGGAACTCCTTTAGGGCAGCAGATAAGAGCCTCTTAAATTAGACACTACCCTTTAACTGCCCAGGACTGTGAAATGGATAACTATACAACTATTTATGGATTATATGTGTACTCAAAGATACTGAACATAAAAAAAAAAATACTTTGTATCTCAACTGCACATTTCATTGCAAATGAATCCCAACTAGTCCACAGTCATTGGTTTCTATTAAGTCAAATGTAAACTGAAACTAGATTTGCATTTCCTGAAGGAAATACCAGAGCTTGCAAGCCAGCAGAAGAATTGAAACGCCGCATCCGAGACACTTTGCTGTTGTTTTGATACTCAGCACGGCTTGTTTACTATCAGTTCAGCGCTGTATGAAAATCATACTTATAAGAGCCATCAAAAAATGCTAACTTTTGAATCCAGGGTGTGCTGAGTGACTCCAGTCAGGCTTCTTAAGCAACCAACTGGCCCGATTGCTAGGGTGGGTAGAGTCACATGGGGTAACCTCCTCGTTGTTGCTATAATGTGGTTCTCGCTCTCGGTGGGGCGCGTGGTGAGCTGTGTGTGGATGCCGCGGAGAATAGCGTGAGCCTCCAGACGCGCTAGGTCTCCGCGGTAACGTGCTCAACAAGCCACATGATAAGATGCGCGGAATGACGGTCTCAGACGCGGAGGCAGCTGAGATACGTCCTCTGCCACCCGGATTGAGGCGAGTCACTACACCACCACGAGGACTTAGAGCGCATTGGGTATCGGCCATTCCAAATTGGCGAGAAAATGGAATAAAATACAATAAAAAAAATAAAATGCTAACCAGCTAAATCTTCACACCCTAGGTTAAACTGACTAATCACAATTCATTAAGCAAATAGATGCATGAAAGAAGGCCAAGCGCAATTTAGTATACAAACAGTACAGTGACATCACTGCTGCCGATATTCTCTTATGCGCCTTATGAGTTCATCACTGCGGTGAGGTGTCATGGCAGACATAGATACTCTCAAGTTTTGTATAAAAAAGTCTCTTGGAATCATGCTGACGCTTGAATCATTACTAAAGCAACTGCATATTACACGGTCTGAACAAACAGATCCGATTTCATCACTTGTAAAATTATTTGAAAACTACAAATTTGAATTTGTGTGCAGTGTGAACAAAGCATTTGTTCCACTAGATTGCTCAGCACTGATGACAAACTGAAGCTGAAGTGAGTCATTGGGAAAGAATTTCCACAAACACAGCAGAATCAGAGGTGCCCGGATGAATGGATGCCCTGTGAGATGCTTTCACAGTGATGAAGACATGACTGGGTCTTTGTTCCAGAGGGAACCGACAAGGAGCCATTCACACACCCATGCACATACACAGCACGGAACAAGAATGCTCGCTTCTAAGACAACGCAGTCCGTCTGTGAACTTTACACATGGGCTGTGAACAATTCAAGATATTCCTTATTTACAGGGTCCTTAAAGGGGTGGCTTAGAGAAATGTCTGCCTTGATTCCAAACTGACCTTCTTCCCACTACCTGTTGAAGCATTTGACAGTCTGGATGCTAATCAAAGCAGGCAATGTTATGAACTACAGGTGACCTCACTGCAAACTCATGAAAGTCAAAAGTCTTGCACTAAACTATTTTCACATCAGGTGCTAAATATCTCCTTTGTGTTCCACAGAAGAGATAAAGTCATACAAGTTTGGAGCAACATGAGGGTAAATAATTTTAATTTTTAAGTGAACTATTCCTTTAAACTCAGATCGGATGCTGTATTTTACTTACTACAGCTACAGGAGGCAGCTGAGAGCGTGATTTATCTTAATGCCACTTCAATCGACAAAACATCTACCGTGGAAACAGCAACAGAGCATAACAGTCTGGTTCCGTAGAAATCCCATTAATTTTCCCCATATAGGTGAATTGATATTTAACGATAACTTATATCCCTTTAACCTCATACGACCCCACGTCCACATGCGTGGATGTTGTATTTTGTCTTCGCTATACACAACGCATCATTCAAATGAATAAATACCATCTGAATACTGTTCACAAGACTCTAGACTCTCATTTAAGGGTTAAACTTCTGCCGCACCGAGTCGATTTCCTTGGAGCGCTCCTACAGATGCAGCGCCAACAAAAGTGCCTCTAGTAAGAAATATCTAAGTTTTTTACATTTTTACAACCTGTTTGGTTGTAAAGAGTAGCATCTCTAGTTTCGTTTGATATCCCGTTTTAAAAATTCCGCGCGTCAGCACGATGATAAACATGATGTCCACATATGTGGAAACTGGCACCACATTTCCTCAAATATAGAAAAACTTGTTAGTTATTTTGAATAACTTTCAACTCTTACACATACTGTATGTGGGTCATTTAGATTCATTTTAATATACATTTTGTTGTGTTTAATTTTGTTATCACTGTCCAATACGATTCTATTCATTAACATTAGTAAATGCATTCCTATATATTTACTGTGCTTTTTCACAGTGAGAATCAATGGGTTCATCCAAAAGCTGAAAAATGTTGCTTTCAGAGGCTTTATATGGAGTTAGGTGCATTTCAAACCGTTCTGAGACCAGTGAAGACAGACAGCACACTGGAGGTTAAGACATTCACTAAATAGGAAACAAGGGAGCATATAGCTTTCTAAGCAGCTAAGTGCATTCAATCCTAAAATCTGACCAAAAGTTCAGTTTCAGATGATGTTTGGACCACTCAACATGTTTGGCAGACATGGAAGAATGGTAATTAGTAGATAGATTCAGAATTATATAATGCAACATTTTATTTGAACATGGTTGGCAGTGATTGGATGATGCTGGACATTACTTTGAATCAGAATTATTTATTCAGCTTTACATAAAATCAGCTGTAATTTCTGTTATGTCTCAAAAACATGAATAACCAACACTCCAGGAAACATTATAAACAATTTGTTGAAATAAATCTGACTTTCTACAGCTTAGTATTATTAAACATTTCATAAGTCTCACTGTCCACATTTGTGGACATTAATTTTTAGGAAATCTATTTGCTCCAGATTTTTTTTGTTTATTAGGTGATACTTGTTACAAATCAAAAAGGGAAATGGAAAATGCACACAGCAGTCACGTGGGAGTCTCAGGATGTTAAAGACAGACCTACCCTAAGACTCAAGGTTGTTAATCGATGGCATGTTGCATTTTAATTAAAAAAAAAAAAAATTAAAAAAAAAAAAAAAAAAATTGTTTAAAAGTGGAATTCCTGGTGAAGAACTACACTACCCAGGATGCTGGAAAATCCTCCACCAATCAGATAATGAGGCATTTAGTACACAGTCTTCTATCTTTGTCTTTTTTCCAGAATTTTCTGGACTTTTTTGCTTAAAATCAAAGTTTGTATTCAGTGTCATGATTCACATCGGAGCAGGTTGGTTTGATTCAAGACTTAAAACACTTTTTATGAATTACTTTATTTGTTGAGCATTATTGCTTTTGTTTTCCACAGAAGAAAGTCATACAGGTTTGGAATAGAGGTCGACCGATAGAGGATTTTGCTGATACGGATTACTAAGGAAGTGGAAAAGGCTGATAACCGATTAACCGTCCGATAGTTTTTAAATACGATTCATAGAATCTTACATTTTCTTCATCGGCACAGACAAAGAGGCCAGAGCCCAAATAATCCCAATAATAATCAGAAAAAGAAGATTGGGTACATAACTTGGGACTTTTAACACTAAACAAGCCTGAAACACACACCAGGGACTCTTATTTTGAAATGACGGAGACTTGGCTTGGAGCACGGAGGAATAAAAAAAACTATCGGCAACTATCTGCATACATTTCTGTCAATTACTGATAGTTCTAAAAAGCAACTATCGGCACCGATTAATCGGTAAAACCGATATATTGGTCTGCCACTAGTCTGGAGCAACATGAAGGTGAGTAAATGCGTCATTTTCATTTTTGGGTGAACCATCCCTTTACACTCCCATTAATTTTCTCCATATAGGTGAATTTATTTTTAACGATAACTTAACCTTTAAAGACAGACCTACCGTAAGACCCGAGGTTGTTAATCGTGGTATATGCTTCTGTTGAAGACATCAGTCCGGGATATTTCATCTTCATTTAAAAAAAAAATACATTTTTTTACCGGAATTTACGGTGAAGAGCAACACTACCCAGGATCCTGGGAAATGCTCCACCAATCAGATAATGCGGCAAACAAACCATGTTAAAGACATTTAGTACACAGTCTTTGTACACAGAATATTGTGATTATGATATTGTGATTATGCTAATAATCAGAGTAATAATAATCGGAGTAAGATATGTGGAGTACTCCTATTTTAATAAATTTATTTTGGCATGTAAACACTTTGATCACATTTCTTCCACTCTAGCCAAAGTGCACCTGCACCAGTGGTGCAGATGGATCATGTTCCACTCAAGCACAGGTTCGAAAACATCGCGAAAAAGAAGAAGTTGCACGTACTTTTCGGCTTCATGTAAAACGGCAGTTCCATGCACCATTTTCCAGCACTGGTGCTCCCCCATCTACAGACCCACGGCAAAAGAAAACATATTTTCCAGAGTTGTGAATGTCCGTTTGCAGTCTTAATTGAATGTTGGGGAGATAAAAAGACCATATGCCACAAAATAATGGGAAGGAAACACGTCTTTGAAATGAGTTTGTGCTCATGGGCAAAACACAATAACATCCATTGCATGTATTCTGATTCACACAAAATAACTCTTATGAACCGATTCTTTTAAGTGAATCTAAACAGACAGAGCAACCAGTGTAGTCCAACAAACAAATGGCTCTTATGAACCGATTCTTTTAAGTGAATCTAAACAGACAGAGCAACCAGTGTAGTCCAACAAACAAATGGCTCTTACGAACCGATTCTTTTAAGTGAATCTAAACAGACAGAGCAACCAGTGTAGTCCAACAAACAAATGACTCTTATGAACCGATTCTTTTTAGTGAATCTAAACAGAGCAACCAGTGTAGTCCAACAAACAAATGACTCTTACGAACCGATTCTTTTAAGTGAATCCAAACAGACAGAGCAACCAGTGTAGTCCAACAAACAAATGACTCTTATGAACCGATTCTTTTTAGTGAATCTAAACAGAGCAACCAGTGTAGTCCAACAAACAAATGATTCTTATGAACAGATTCTTTTTAGTGAATCTAAACAGAGCAACCAGTGTAGTCCAACAAACAAATGGCTCTTATGAACCGATTCTGTTTAGTGAATCAAAACAGACAGAGCAACCAGTGTAGTCCAACAAACAAATGACTCTTATGAACCGATTCTTTTTAGTGAATCTAAACAGAGCAACCAGTGTAGTCCAACAAACAAATGACTCTTATGAACAGATTCTTTTTAGTGAATCAAAACAGACAGAGCAACCAGTGTAGTCCAACAAACAAATGATTCTTATGAACAGATTCTTTTTAGTGAATCAAAACAGACAGCCCATCCAGTGCAGTCGAAAATGACTCTTATGAAGTAGTTCTTTTAATAAATCGTTCAAAAAGACTCACAAACTGACTGGCTCATTTTCCTTATGCCAAGCTGTATTTAAAGAGACATATTTGCAACAAGATTTTTTTTGTAATAAATATTCATTTGTAAACTAGCATTAAAACATCACATTTCTCAGCAAATAATGTAATGGCAAGTAACAAGTTTTCTTCCAGGATAACCTTGTACGTGGTTTGATTCATGTGTCCTTCACAAAGACAAATCTGTCCGATTCCATTCTTGCTGAAGCACCCCCAGATCATCACCGATCCTCCACCTGGTCGTCTAATGGTTAGACGGAGACCTGGAGAGGCCTTCAAGCCACAGTGTCTCGCACCCACTGTGAAATTTGGTGGAGGATCGGTGATGATCTGGGGGTGCTACAGCAAGGCTGGAATCGGGCAGATTCATCTTTGTGAAGGACGCATGAATCAAACCATGTACAAGGATATCCTGGAAGAAAACTTGCTTCCTTCTGCTCTGACAATGTTCCCCAACTCTGAGGATTGGTTTTTCCAGCAGAACAATGCTCCATGCCACACAGACAGGTCAATCAAGGTGTGGATGGAGGACCACCGGATCAAGACCCTGTAATGGTCAGCCCAATCTCCAGACCTGAACCCCACTGAAAACTCTGGAATGTGATCAAGAGGAAGATGGATGGCCACAAGCCATCAAACAAAGCCGAGCTGCTTGAATGTTTCCGCAAGGAGTGGCATAAAGTCGCCCAACATCAGTTTGAAAGACTGGTAGAGAGCATGCCAAGACGCATGAAAGCTGAGATTGAAAATCAGGGTTATTCCACCAAATACTGTTATCTGAACTCTAGTACTGTGTTGTTTAAAAATGAATATGAACTTGGAAATAATATGAAATTATTCGAGGTCTGAAAACACCGCATCTGTTTTGTTATTTCGACCAATTGTAATTTTCTGCAAATAAATGCTCTAAATTACAATATTTTTATTTGGAATTTGGGAGAAATGTTGTCAGTACTTTATAGAATAAAACAAAAATGATAATTTTACTCAAACACAAACCTATAAATAGTAAATCCAGATAATCTGATCATTTTTGCAGTGGTCACTTAATTTTTTCCAGAGCTGTATGTAGTTGGAGACACGATGTATGTGCTGACGAGGGACGTTTCCATATAGTCGCATTTTTCTTTGCATGCCCTTGCTTCAATTTAAAAAACTCAATTATCAGAGGAATACAGAGGAACAAAAAAAAAAAAAAACTATCGGCGTAGATTTTTGTCAATAACCGATAGTTCTAAAAAGCAACTATCGGCACCGATTAATTGGTATATCGGTCTGCCTTTTAGTTTGGAACAGTTCTGATGACAGAATTTTTATTTTTGGGTGAACTATCCCTTTAAACTCATATTGCCCACAATATTGTACTTATAAAATTACAAATCTACAATTTACAGTAGAAAGGGATTCCCCGTACAGTTCTCTTTCACTCTTTCCCACTTGGTTTTCTGTCTCACATTTATTCAACCATGCACCTTTTCTCTCTCTTTGCATCAGTCATTTCAATCTCCATCTCTTCATCTTCATCATTAAACTGCAGTGGGACAGGTTCCACATCTGAAGTTATCGGTTCGCATGGGCTGGTGGTTTTCTCAACAGGAGACTCTAAAGAGATTTGGTCTTATAGTCACTGTATTGTTAGTGAGTCAGAACGAAAGGAAGCAGATCTGCTGATCAACTGTCTTATAAAACTGCACTGACATCTCCAGAAATAAAGCAAAACTGCACTGAACTTGGTCCTTTAAAGATCCCAGAAACAACACAGTGATCTAATGAACATATAATGTAACATCAAGAACTTCTTTCATCTCTAAAGTGCATTAACTCGAGCACCTTGTACAGTGCAAATAATGCTTTGATGAACCCATGATAAGCACCTGCTGAATAAATGTACATTCAGTTCTCCTAATAATCACAGTGCCATAACACAAGCATGACTTTGAACAAATCGAGTCTGACATGGTGCAACATCCACATTCGGGACAGAGACGCATTCAGCTCGGATATACATCGACAGTGGACATCAGTGTGTGCGCGTGTGCGACGTGTTGTCTACCTGCCGCGGGTGGTCCTGTGCTGTTGGAGATGGGGTCTCAATTCCGGACGATGCTGAAGGAGAAGCCATGTTCCTCTCTATGGGACCTTTGAGCACCTACTAGAACAGGACACACCGCTGCTGCTGTATCCTCTCCCGAACCGGACAAGGACTTTTAGATCGGCCCTAAAGTACCACAAATATCCCTCCCATCTGTTCATCGGTCATAGGCAGTGACCTCGAAGTGTGTTTGACAGTGAGCGCTTGCACATAATCTTTCGTCGCTGCTGTCGGGTTTGGTTTGAGTGTGTGCGCGTCCTGCACCCTCTGTGCAACAGTTTTGTCACAGACTGACAGCACACACACGCACACTAACTGACCCGTGCACAAAGCGAAAAAGTGGGATTGCTTGGAGATATATTTTGCATTCAATGTTCTTAAATGATCCTATTAGGGGCCGTTCACACTGAACGCGTTCTTGCGCTATAAAAGCAAGACGCAGCGCAACGTTTAACAAAACACAGGTGTGTCTCGAGCAGTGTTGGGTGTAATGCATTACTAAGTAATTAATTACTGTAATGAAATTACTTTTTCAATGAAAAAGTAACGTACGGGATTACTCTTAATTTTTCAGTAATTTAATTACAGTTACTTCTGATGTAATTGTATTAAATACTGTATAAAGACTCTAGAACAATTCTATATAAAACAAGAGTGAATTTAAAATCGAAATTTAAGGTCTAATGTTAAAATATATGTTTTCTAATTTAACGCCGCCCCTTTAAATTCTTTGGCCAGTTCATGAATAATTTATTTGATTTTATATGATTTATTTGAAAGAATTAAAAGAACAGTTTCATGTTTATCCTTGTATTGTTCATCAGTCGAGGTTGATCAGGTTTTAAGAAAGTAATTAGTAATAAGTAACGAAATTACTTTTCAGACTTAGTAATTAGTACAGTATTCTAATTACACTGTAGAAGATGTAATTAGTAGTTAGTAATGAATTACTTTTTTAGAGTAACTTACCCCAAAAATTGTTTTACTTTTTTATTTATTATTATTATTTAGAACAACGCAAATAGTACAAACAAGAGTACATATAGCAAAAACAGTCAGCGGCTTACAAGAAAAATTACATGAAAAAGAAACAACAGAGTGGTGGTGGCGTAGTGGGCTAAAGCACATAACTGGTATTCAGAAGGTTGCTGGTTCAATCCCCACAGCATCACCATTGTGTCCTTGAGCAAGGCACTTAACTCCAGGTTGCTCCAGGGGGATTGTCCCTGTAATAAGTGCACTGTAAGTTGCTTTGGATAAAAGTGTCTGCCAAATGCATGAAATGTAAACATCATAAACAGTTGTATTGCTACTTTTAGAGATAGTTTCCAGATATGTTTTCATGTCAATTTTAAATTGTTCAAATACAGGTATTTTTTCAATCCATTTGACTTTATGTATATAATAACAAGCCATAAAAATGATTAAATCACATATAAATACTAGATTTTTCCCACCACTGGTCTCGAGGGGCCTTTTTAACAGCTGAAGTTCTTTTAAGTGGCCGTTCAAACCGAACATGTTCTTGCACAAAAAAAATAAAAATAAAAATAGACGCAAGGTTACGAAGGCAGGTGTCTCTCGAGACGCATTTTTAAAGGAATAAGTTGAGCTCAATCGATAGTATTCGTGGCAGCATTTTGACTCATCCCTTAATTTCTTTAAAAAACTGAAAATCGAGGTTACAGTGAGACACTGACAATGGAAGTGAATGTGGGCCAATTTCTTAACTTTAAAATACTCACTGTTTCAAAAGTATAGTCACAAGACATAAACAGTATGCATGTTAACATGATTTCAGCGTGATACAATAACTTACTAACTGCATCTGTGTAAAGTTATAGCCAATTTTACAACTTCATTGCCATGACGATGTAATGTCAACAAACCCTTTAGAAAACGACTTTAAAAATGACGATTTTAACAACTTTACATGATTTTTAACAGAAGAATTAATGTAAGTGCTTTTATAAAATTACAAGCGTCACATTTCTGTTTTTAAACCCTCCAAATATGTCCCCATTTACTTCCATTGTAAGTGTCTCACTGTTTTTACTTTTGTTATAGAAAAGGAGGGACGAGTCAAAATTATTTTTTGTGGTAATCGACATTATGCCACAAATACTGTTCATTGAGCTTAACTTGTATTGAACCCGGAATATTCCTTTAAGGGGCCATTCAGAGCCAGTGCATTTTTGTTGTTGTTGTTGTTGTTATTGTTATTTTTTTTTGCCGCTACAAAAAGCTCAACTCATCAGAACAGAACGCAGGTGTACGCTTTTTTTAACAGGTGAAGTCAGTGGCGTAGCCAGAAACAGCGAGATATGGGTGTGCAAGAACTGAAGTGACATACATAATAAAGTGCCCGCTAACAACCACTGCATCAATTTATTTTCAGCACCTTAAACTCTGGTGCATTTTTGTACTGCCACCTGCAATTTTTCATACTCAAATTTAAAAGCTCACCATTTACACATAATTTGGATTAATAGAGTGCAACGATGCCCGCCCACTTTTTCAGCCGCCTGGGTTCCGGAAGTCTTTTTCCCATTAATTTCTTCCATAGACTTTAATCCTCCATTAAAGAGTTGTAAAGCATGAACCAAACCAGCCAGCTCCGAGGTGAATCACAACAATACAAATTTTGTTTTAAGGCAATGAAGTATTTGAAAATCTGAAGAAAACACACACACACACACACACACACACACACACACACACACGAAGGTACATGTCTGTGTACTTACTGTCTTACATGAGGGCACGGACTACAATCCCATGAAGCATTGCAAATTATGTCATTGAATAAAAAACGATGGGAATATATAAAATTACAGATTTTAGGTTGTTGATTATAAGTATAGAAACAATAGATTTTATGTTTACTGAAAAATATTCCGAAATGTCCAAATAGATAAGCAGTTTAAGAGTGAAGAGACACCGGTTCAATTACGTCATTTAGAGTGCATCATGGGAGTGCGCGGTCGCTCTGAGGCACATTTCGTGGGCTTGGTTGGCTGCGGTTCTCTGATTGGTGAAGCTTTCTATGCTGGACCACGGGAAATGTATTTTTTTAACCATGATTTCCACCATCAAACATGGTTTTTAATAATGAAGTTGTTTCAGATAACGCAGATGGATGGATCGATGAACAACCTCAGAGCTAACGATAGGTCTGTCTTTAAAGGTTTATAAGTTATAGTTAAAATTCAATTAGTCTATGGAAAAAATGAATGGGATTTTTACTTCCGGAACCAGACTGTTGCGATCTAATCAAGACCAAAATTTCCAATTGTAACTTCTCATAGAGCTTTCAAGCTACATCCACAAAACTTGGACACAGAACTTCAGACTGTTCTGACTCATGTTGCTATGACTATTCTAGCTGATCCAGTTTTCCTGTATTTTCCTGTAAATAAAATCCCACAGACTGACATTGATGGAATTTTCAAACGGGCTACAGAATGTTAGTTTTATCAAAATCCAGCGGATAAATTCCAACTTTTAAACCGTTAAAATGTAGTTTTTTCTGTCTGACTGACTGCTGGGCCTGTAAAATCTCCAAACTTCAAGCTTTCAAAAAAGTTTAAATCTTTCAGGTAAGGATGGGAATTATTGAGTACTTTTGTAGTCAAGTACTCTAACCCACAAAATAATTAGTAATCAATTACTTGTAAATTATAATGTAAGTTAAAAATAACAGGTATGACACATAAATTAACTTTATATTTTGTTTTATTCACAAACTTTGCCAAGAATGGTGCCTAAATAAGTTAACTTCAACAAACTTTGTGTTATTTTTGAAAAAAATCAAATAAAAACCTAATATGCATTAATTAAATTATAATTACATTTCATTACAATTCTCAATGCATTAACAACTCAGTTGTAACTGCGAGATTTGATAAGACATTCAGAGGGAAAGTACAGTATAATTTAGCATTGCCTACGGCAGGCAAATAAGCAAAAGAAAATAAATGTATGATTTTTGAGTACTTTTTTTAATAATCGATTAACTGGTGCTGAATGAGTACTCAATTAGTCGATAACTTGTGCAAGTACAGTATAATTTAGCATTGCCTTCGGCAGGCAAATAAGCAAAAGAAAATAAATGTATGATTTTTGAGTACTTTTTTTAATAATCGATTAACTGGTGCTGAATGAGTACTCAATTAGTCGATAACTTGTGGAAGTACAGTATAATTTAGCATTGCCTACGGCAGGCAAATAAGCAAAAGATAATAAATGTATGATTTTTGAGTACTTTTTTAGTAGTCGATTAACTGGTGCTGAATGAGTACTCAATTAGTCGATAACTTGTGGAAGTACAGTATAATTTAGCATTGCCTATGGCAGGCAAATAAGCAAAAGAAAATAAATGTATGATTTTTGAGTACTTTTTTAGTAGTCGATTAGCTGGTGCTGAATGAGTACTCGATTAGTCGATAACTTGTGCAAGTACAGTATAATTTAGCATTGCCTACGGCAGGCAAATAAGCAAAAGAAAATAAATGTATGATTTTTGAGAACTTTTTTAGTAGTCGATTAGCTGGTGCTGAATGAGTACTCAATTAGTCGATAACTTGTGCAAGTGCAGTATAATTTAGCATTGCCTACGGCAGGCAAATAAGCAAAAGAAAATAAATGTATGATTTTTGAGTACTTTTTTAAATAATCGATTAGCTGGTGCTGAATGAGTACTCGATTAGTCGATAACTTGTGCAAGTACAGTATAATTTAGCATTGCCTACGGCAGGCAAATAAGCAAAAGAAAATACATTTATGATTTTTGAGTACTTTTTTAGTAGTCGATTAGCTGGTGCTGAATGAGTACTCAATTAGTCGATAACTTGTGCACATCCTTACTTTCAGGCTTGAAAAACTTCACTTATCTAATCAAGTCATTAAAGTAAACCATTGAAACAAATAATGCAGTGCCACCTACAGACTAACCAAAACAAACAAACGAATGGACATTCCCATTCTATCTAACATCTACTCACCAGTGCAGAGGAACTCCATCCTTCACTCCTTTATTGGAAAACTGTCGTTCAGTCTTTCAGTTGTTTTAAAAACCTTCAACAATTTGGATTTCATCAATATTTTAGCTAAATTTAAATCTCTCTTTACCTGTGGCGCTAACCACAAGCAGGTTTGATTGTGTACCAAGCGGATACTGAAAGCTGATTGGATGGATAAGTTACCTTGGATAATGATATACATTTGTTACATGGAGGGAGGGGCTTTGTCATTTGAATATCAATTCTAAGTGGCCAATTTACTAATGGAAGACACATTTTATGCTGCCAGCCTCCTCTGGCATCTGTGCTCCTGCTCATGAGAGAAAAATATATCATATGCATCTGAATTATACACTATTATTAGAGACACTTTTAATTTTATTACTTTAGTTATGTCCATTTTGAATACTCTTTAAATATTGTAATTATGCTGAAATGTGATCATACATGTCTCTACTTGAATTCCTTAATTTTCTTTCTTCTTGTTTTCTTTTTTATTATTATTGTTATTATTTGGCCACATTAAACTCTGTAAAAGTCTGTAAATTTGTTCACTTAACTGTAAAAATAATGGTAATGGAAACATTATACCTATTTGTCAGCTGTGTGCATGTTAGTTCTAGTACTACACTTGCTCTCTATGTGACCTCTGGCCAAATATAAACCTCATATAGCAGGTGTAGGGACAGGAGTCATCACATTTTTTGCATGTGTGAGCCACGTGACTTGTTCCTTTGTGTCCCCTGTGCCGACTGTTTAATTGTTCCATTGGTGGAGTAACGTGACTAAGGCAGGTTGACCAGTCAATCAAATCTTTGCACCTTCCTTCAGAAGGATAGTTTAAGGTCAAATCACATTTTAAATGTATGTTATGTTTGGATATGAGCTGTTTTTGTGTAAAGTGTCATTGTGGTGTATTTTATTTATTTTTTTATTTTTTTCTGGTCATAAAAGAAATGAAAACATTTACATGGCTTTTCATGCATCTTGTCAAGCATTTGTTGATTTATTAGTAAACATATGTAAAAAAAAACAATCTAGTTTAGATTGAGAAAATATTTATTAAAAAATCTAGTTATGAAAGAATTTTCATATTTTATATTTTAAACCACTGGAGTCATTATGGATTACTTTTATGCTGCCTTTATGTGATTTTTTGGAGCTTTAAAGCTCTGGTCACCATTCACTTGCATTGTATGGACCTACAGAGCTGAGATATTTTCTTAAAATCTTCGTTTGTGTTCAGCAGAAGATGGAAAGTCATACACATCTGGGATAGCATGAGGATGAATAAATGAGAGAATTTTCATTTTTGTGTGAACTATCCCTTTAATTTCATACTGTCTAGACACGTGATACTGAAATATATTATATAAATATTACATTTGCATTGTAGTACAGTGTGAGCTATGCTAATTCTGTAAGATACTGAATATATGAATTCAGCTTTGCTTTATAAACAATTGCTAGTTAGCTCAAGCTGTAAGTAAATAGAATGACACACACATTTAACCAGTGAAATGCATTAAATATACATTTTTAATAGGAATACTATTAATATGCTAATAATTAAATAAAATAGTTTCTTAGAATTTAACAATGTTTTCTTAGAATTAAGATATGAAATGTCTGTGCACAAGAACTTTGACAGCTATGATTATATTTTTTGTGACAGCGCCACCTGCTGTGAGCTCGAGAAAGCACACAATAATAAACAGACATGCAATGAAACCCTCCACTTCACTAAAGCTCGCTGCTGCTGTGGCCAAAATCTGCAAGGAATGCAATAATTATCGTTATCAGTTTATAAACTTTATAATGCTGCACATAAATACACAAGGAAGAGATGTTAGACAATGCAAAATAGTCAGAATATGAATGTGATCATGTATATTTAATCATATAATGTTTTAAAATGGTAAACAGAGCACAAACAGAACATATTTGAAAGGAAATAATTGATCAGTATAACCTACATGGTATAGAACAATTGTGCATTTGCAAACCTGGAATTCCAGCATTTTCCCATAGAGGAAATTAAAAACAGAATTATACAACCATTACGCAAATCAATTACACACATCAAAACTCAGAAACATACAGAACGGACAACATTTCCGTATTAATAATGAACACATTACATATTGAAACATACCCTTAAGACAAAATGTTGGCATACCATAATGCTTAGTGAGGGTTTACAGAATATTGCATACAGGTGCATCTCAATAAATTAGAATGTCGTGGAAAAGTTCATTTATTTCAGTAATTCAACTCAAATTGTGAAACTCGTGTATTAAATAAATTCAATGCACACAGACTGAAGTAGTTTAAGTCTTTGGTTCTTTTAATTGTGATGATTTTGGCTCACATTTAACAAAAACCCACCAATTCACTATCTCAAAAAATTAGAATATGGTGACATGCCAATCAGCTAATCAACTCAAAACACCTGCAAAGGTTTCCTGAGCCTTCAAAATGGTCTCTCAGTTTGGTTCACTAGGCTACACAATCATGGGGAAGACTGCTGATCTGACAGTTGTCCAGAAGACAATCATTGACACCCTTCACAAGGAGGGTAAGCCACAAACATTCATTGCCAAAGAAGCTGGCTGTTCACAGAGTGCTGTATCCAAGCATGTTAACAGAAAGTTGAGTGGAAGGAAAAAGTGTTGAAGAAAAAGATGCACAACCAACCAAGAGAACCGCAGCCTTATGAGGATTGTCAAGCAAAATCGATTCAAGAATTTGGGTGAACTTCACAAGGAATGGACTGAAGCTGGGGTCAAGGCATCAAGAGCCAGCACACACAGACGTGTCAAGGAATTTAGAAGATTAGAAGAACCAAAGACTTAAACTACTTCAGTCTGTGTGCATTGAATTTATTTAATACACGAGTTTCACAATTTGAGTTGAATTACTGAAATAAATGAACTTTTCCACGACATTCTAATTTATTGAGATGCACCTGTATATACACATACACATGCCCTTAATACTTCGAGAAATTCCTCAGAAACCTGTTATAAGGGTGTCAAGAGTTGATTTCTGTATTTTAAGTAAACTTTGAGTGTTATACATTTTTATTTGTAATTTATTATATTATTTAGAGATTATATTTATCCCTGAAAAGGAATTTTGATGTGAAGACATCACAATTATCAAAGTGAGCACACTCAGTTTTTGTTAAAATAAAAATAGTGAAAGGTAGTTCTTTTACTGACATGGTGGTGGTTCTTTAAAACTCTGCTCTCTGTGTCATGAACTAATACAATTTTTACCAAATATATAAAGAACAGTTAGCACTGTTCAAAGTTATTCCCATGAAATAGTTTGGTGAAAATGGACTTTAGTCTGAAAAAATTGTCTTTATAGAAACCGATTGATAAGAGTGTGTGTGTGCGTGTGCGTACTGGGGTTACCACAGAATAATCTGTTTGTCCTCACCACCTGTAATGACACTGCTGCACTGCTCATTCATCCACATACAAGAAATGACACCTACATTAAAAAAAAAAAAAAATCAGGTGAATATGCTCTGTTAACAAAAGGCATCATAGTTGTTCTTGAAAAGAATGCCGTTCCAAAAAGTAAGCAGCTAATTTATGGTTCCATATACACTGATGAGCCAAAACATTATGACCACCTGCCTAATATGCTGTTGATCCTCCGCGTGCAGCCAAAACAGTGCTGACCCACCAAGGCATGGACTCAACATGACCCCTGAAGGTGTCCTGTGGTATCTGGCACCAAGATATTAGCAGCAGATCCTTCAAGTCCTGTAAATTGTGAGATGGAGTGGATCGGACTTGTTAGTCCAGCACATCCCACAGATGCTCAACTGGATTGAAATCTGGGGAATTTGGAGGCCAGGGCAACACCTTGAACTCTTCATAATGTTCCTCAAACCATTCCGGAACAATATGTGCAGTGTGGCAGGGCGCATTATCCCACTGAAAGAGACCACTGCCATCAGGGAATACCATTGCCATGAAGGGGTGTACCTGGTCTGCAACGATGTTTAGGTAGGTGGCACGTGTCAAATTGATGTCCACATGAATGGCCGGACCCAGGGTTTCCCAGCATCACACTCCCTCCACCGGCTTGTCGTCTTCCCACAGTGCATCCTTGTGCCATCACATCCCCAGGTAAACGGCGTACACATACACGGCCACCCACGTGATGTAAAAGCAAATGGGACTCATCAGACCAGGCGACCTTCTTCCACTGCTCCAAGGTCCAGTTCCGACGCTCATGTGCCCATTGTAGGTGCTTTCGGCAAAGGATAGGGGTCATCATGGGGTATGTAGCTCCATACGCAGCAGGGTGCGATGCACTGTGACTTGTGCCACAGTAGACCTTCTGTCGGTTCGGACCAGACAGGATAGCCTTCGTTGCCCTCGCACATCGATGAGCCTTGGGCGCCCAACACCCTGTTGCCGGTTTGTGTTTTGTCCCTCCTCGGAGCACTGTCGGTAGGTACTCACCACTGCTGACCGGGAACACCCCACAAGCCTTGCCGTTTCAGAGATGCTCTGACCCAGTCGTCTGGCCATAACAATTTGGCCCTTGTCAAAGTCGCTCAGGTCTTTACTCCTGCCCATTTCTTCTGCATCCTGGGCAGGAGTAAAGACCTGAGTGACTTTGACAAGGGCCAAACTGTTATGGCTCGGATGACTGGGTCATTTTAAAATTCTGAATCTATGTACTGATTATCATTGTCCCATGTCTGCCAAACATGTTGAGTGGTCCAAACATCATCTGCAGCCTGAAACTGAACTTTTGTTCGGATTTTAGGATTGATTGCACTTAGCTGCATAGAAAGCTATATGATGCTCCCTTGCTCCCTATTTAGAGAATGACTTAACCTCCAGTGTGCTGTCTGTCTTCACTGGACTCAGAACAGTTTAAAATGCACCTTATTTTCATCCTAACTCCATATAAAACCTCTGAAAGCAACATATTTCAACTTTTGGATGAACCCATTTATTCTCACTGTGAAAATGCACAGTGAATATATAGGAATGCATTTACTAATGTTATTGCACAGAGATATCAAAATAAAATATAACAGAATTTATATTAACATGAATCTAAATGACCCACATATGTGTTAGAGTTGAAAGTTATTCAAAATAACTTAAGTTTTTTCTAATTTTGAGGAAATGCGGTGCCAGTTTCAACATATGTGGATATCATGTTTATCAGATTATCTTTACAACTAAACAGGTTTCAATGAAAAAACATAGAGATTTATTACCAGAGGCACTTTTATTGGCGCTGTGTCCATAGGAGCACTTCAAGGAAATCGACGGCATGCTGTTGTGTCACATGATTCAGTGCGGCACAAGTTAACCCTTTAAATGCCAATCTAGAGTCTTGTGAACTGTATCAGTCAGTTTGTATTCTTTTAAATTATGCATTGCGTATAGCGAAGCCAAAATACAAAGTCCACGCATGTGGATGCAGAGTCGCACGAGGATGTGTATTCTGTTACATTTTGTACAACTTGCAAGTACTTGCACTGACTTGTAGAACAAGTGCTAAAATGGTACTGTCCCTTTAAAATTAGTGGCAGTTCAGCGAGTATCTCACAGATGTTTTGGATGAGCGCATTTTAACAAGAGGAATCGCATGGTTTTTTATTGTTTCTGATCAACAATGGATATAAAAACAGGAGGGATATTAAAAGAGACATTATTCAGTGACAAATAGATTGTGTGGATCTCGTCTTTGGACACACTGAACGAGTCAAACCAAACTTTTACTCTCAACACGCAGTGAAAGGACCTCGCTGCTGAACTTCTTCACCACTATACTACTCAATCACTGGTGAGTGAAATCTGAAAATTTATCAACAAGTGGCTAATCAAAGACATTTTAGTCGCATATTTACTCGCATCAATATTGAGATTCAAGAATCGATATCGGGATCGTTTAAATGAAGATCGTCATGTATTGGAAAATCGATATTTTTACGCACCCCTACTTCAGAATCAATATAAAGAAAAATTAAATGTTGTCTTAACTGATTTATACTAACATTACATTTATGCTAACAATATAAAAAATATGATATCAACATGACCCCGTTTACACCTGGTATTAAGATGCGTTTCGGGTGATCCAATCACAAGTGGTCAGTGCTAAATGCAGGTCTAAACGGTATCTAAAACGTTTTGTGATTGAATCACTAAACCACATACGAATGTGGTCAAAATGTTACCAGATCGCATGAGGTGTAAACAGTAATCCGTCCTGTATGCGTCAATCAACGCTGCGCTTAAATAAGAGTTTAAACTTTGCCGTTTACGAGCGGCTTTAAAAGGAAATAACTGTCCGATTGGAAAACTTTAAAAAGTGGATACATACACAATCACGAGAGCTTCATGGAGCTTCTTTAGTGTGTCTGATATCAACACAGATGACAAGCATGAACACCTGAAGCTCCTTTAATACAAGTAATCCACTAAAATAATGGATAGTTCTACTTGAAATGTTGTGTTTGTGCTTAAATTTTAAGTCCTCGTGGTGGCGTAGTGACTCGCCTCAATCCGGGTGGTGGAGGGCGAATCTCAGTTGCCTCTGCGTCTGAGACCCTCAATCCGTGCATCTTTTTTTTTTTTTTTAATTTGGAATGCCCAATTCCCAATGTGCTTTTACGTCCTCGTGGTCGCGTAGTGATTCGCCTCAGTCCGGGTGGCGGAGGACGAATTCCAGTTGCCTCCGCGTCTGAGACACATCTTATCACGTGGCTTGTTGAGCAGGTTAGAGGTCATGACTCATGTGTGAACACAACCCTTTTGAAAATACTGGTAAATTTTGCTCTGGCAATTTCCCTTAATGAGATGTTGTATCATGTCCATTTTGATGGTGTGTGAACAGCACATGTGGTACATTTACCAGTAAAGGCAATCCAACGATTTTCCTGTAATTTACCTGGTTGCATGTGTGAAAGAGACTACTGAGAAGTATCATTACCTATACATTTTTATATTGATGGTACACTGGTGGCCAAAAGTTTGGAATAATGTTCAGATTTTGCTGTTTCGGAAGGAAATTGGTACTTTAATTCACCAAAGTGGCATTCAACTGATCACAAGTATAGTCAGGACATTACTGATGTAAAAAACAGCACCATCACTATTTGAAAAAAGTCATTTTTGATCAAATCTAGACAGCAGCCATCACTCCAACAACTTATCCTTGAGTAATCATGCTAAATTGCTAATTTGGTACTAGAAAATCACTTGCCATTATATCAAACACAGTTGAAAGATATTTGGTTTGTTAAATGAAGCTTAACATTGTCTTTGTGTTTGTTTTTGAGTTGCCACAGTATGTAATAGACTGGCATGTCTTAAGATCAATATTAGGTCAAAAATGGCAAAAAAGAAACAGCTTTCTCTAGAAACTCTTCAGTCAATCATTGTTTTGAGGAATGAAGGCTATACAATGCTTGAAATTGCCAAAAAACTGAAGATTTCATACAAAGGTGTACACTACAGTCTTCAAAGACAAAGGACAACTGACTCTAACAAGGACAGAAAGAGATGTGGAAGACCAGATGTACAACTAAACAAGAGGATAAGTACATCAGAGTATCTAGTTTGAGAAATAGACGCCTCACATGTCCTCAGCTGACAGCTTCATTGAATTCTACCCGCTCAACACCAGTTTCATGTACAACAGTAAAGAGAAGACTCAGGGGTGCAGGACTTATGGGAAGAATTGCAAAGAAAAAGCCACTTTTGAAACAGAAAAACAAAAAGTAAAGGTTAGAGTGGGCAAAGAAACACAGACATTGGACAACAGATAATTGGAAAAGAGTGTTATGGATCTTAACCCCATTGAGCATTTGTGGGATCAGCTAGACTGTAAGGTGCGTGAGAAGTGCCCGACAAGACAGCCACATCTATAGCAAGTGCTACAGGAAGTGTGGGGTGAAATGTCACCTGAGTATCTGGACAAACTGACAGCTAGAATGCCAAGGATCTGCAAAGCTGTCATTGCTGCACGTGGAGGATTTTTTTGATGAGAGTTTTGAAGTAGTTTAAGAAGTTTTTCAAATCATAATAATAATTTTTCACGTTATTAATGTCCTGACTATACATTGTGATCAGTTGAATGCCACTTTGGTGAATAAAAGTACCAATTTCTTTCCATAAGAGCAAAATCTGTACATTTTCCCCAACTTTTGGCCGCCAGTGTGTGTGTGTGTGTATATATATATATATATATATATATATATATATATATATACACACACACACACACACACACATACACACACATACAGTATATATATACAGAATAGTGATATATAATTAAATTCCATTATATTACATTAATAATATTGTTAAGCATTATATATAATTGTCTTTAATACTATTCCTAGTGTTACAAAGGCTTGCATAACCCTAAATATTCAAATATAAGTGTTAAGTTTAAAAAACTAAGTTAATATATTTCATGATTTAATTGTAATGCAATTTTATTATTTATTAATGTAATATATTTAAATATAATTACATAACATTTATAATATTGTTATGCAATAAATAACATTGTTTGTAATACTATTCCTACTGTTACAAAGGCTTACATAACCATAAATATTAAAATATTAGTGTTCAGTTTAAATAAAGTTAATTTGTTTCATAATTTTATTTTAATGTATTTTTATTAATTAAATAGTCTATATATTTATACAAATGAGTAATATAATTATAATACTTATTATATAATCATACTAATTATAATACAGTGCTGTGAATAAGTATTTGCCCCCATCCTGATTTCTTCTGTTTTTGTGTATATCTCATACTAAATTGTTTAAAAAATTCAAACAAAATTTCACATAAAACAAAGGCAATCTGAGTAAACACAAAATACAGTATTTAAATTACTGCTATTATTGAAAAAAACAAAAACATGCAATTCAGAGATGTGGGTTGGCGCTGTTTTGGCGGCACGAGGGGGACCTACACAATATTAGGCAGGTAGTTTTAATGTTGTGGCTGATCGGTGTATACATGTAGAATATACCCCATTATTATCATATCCTAAATTATACAGTATATCCAGGTCATATTTCACCCAAAAAAAAATAAATAAATAAAAAAAATAAATAAATAAATAATTATATATATATATATATATATATAAAATATATGAAATTATAATTTGAATAAAGAGAATGAAGTTTATGTGTAGGACCATATTATCTTAATTTTTCTCATTTTATTTTGAGGGAAATATGACCTGGATAAATCTTTCAGTTGGTAAACTGATACATTTCTTAATGAAATAATGGCAATGAATAAACAAATAAAAAATTCAGACCTTTTAGAAACTAATCTTTTTTTCCCTTGTTTATTTTGTTGCTTTTACAGCGAGGAAAAGTTTTCATAGCTTTGCCAGTATGGAAGAGGAACAGAAGGTGTTGATCTAGAACTACAGTCCTGTGTACACTGGAACCAAAAGTGCATTCGAACACAAATACTTCTTTGATTAATTAATTTAAATACACTGACGTCTGTGTGGTAGTGTTTTTTAAATATTCATTTAATTACAGTTGAATATAAAAATGGCAAGACTCAATTTCCATGAGATCTGTGATACTGAATGATCAACTTTTTAACACAGACTGTTATTCTGTTCTTTTCAGATGTTTCAGAATTAAATTATTCCCACAAAAATACATTTTGGCATGTTGAAATTATGTAAACATCTAATTTTATACAAAAATCACATCTAGAATTTCTATGTAGTGTAACAAAATTGGGGTGCTGTAGGTGAATCTCACTAAAACAGGTCACTTTTCACCCAGACAAAAATAAGAAATGTATTTCGCATAAAGACAGTGAAGCCTAATTTTATGACTATTAATAGAATAGTTCACCCAAAAATGAAAATTCTCTCATCATTTACTCACCCTTATACAATACTGGATGTGTATGACTTACTTTCTTCTGCTGAACACAAATGAAGATTTGTAGAAGAATATTTCAGCTCTGTAGGTCCATACAATGCAAGTGAATGGTGACCAGCACTTTGAAGCTCTATACATCACATAAGTCAGCATCCATATGACTCCAGTGGTTTAATTCAAGTCTTCTGAAGTGATATGATAGGTGTGTGCGTGAGAAACAGATCAATATTTAAGTCCCTTTTTACTATAAATTCTCCTCCCTGCCCTGTCAATCTCCATTTTAACTTTCGCTTTCCCATTCTTCTTCTTGTGTTTTTGGTGATTCACATTCTTCATGCATACGCCCCCTACTGGACAGGGAGAAGAATTTCTAGCAAAAATTGACTAAAATATTGGTCTGTTTCTCACACAAAACTACCATATCACTTCATGGATTTAACCACTGGAGTCGTATGGATTACTTTTATGCTGCCTTTATGTACACTTTGGTCACCATTCACTTGCATTGAATATTCTATGGACCTAACGAGAAATATTCTTCTAAAAACCTTCATTTGTGTTCAGCAGATGAAAGAAAGTCATACACATCTGGGATGGCATGAGGGTGAGCAAATGAGTGAATTTTCATTTTTGGTTGAACTTTCCCTTTAAGATATTTTACATTGTGACATTATTTTTGCACATTATTATTTTTGTAACTCTAATTATTCAATGGTGATTCTCATTATTTCCTCATTACTGTAATACTAACATTTTCTTACTGTACAATCAATACAAAAAATCCTACCATGCATGGTGTACAAATAATTTAATATTTCCTTATTTTTTTCACATTACAGTAATAATATTTTCTTTTGCTTTAAAGTAATGAGAATATGGTGGGATGTGCTTAATTGTCATGAAAATAATGTCATAATGCAAACAAGCTTCATGGTCCTAAACATAGGCAAAATAGCAAAATATAATTTCCTATTTTTTTTCCTTCTTTTTATTCTGGGGTAAAATATGACCTGGACATGATCTTGACAATTTTGTGAGACTCACCCAGGTACGCATGCCCTTAGTAAAGAAGATTTCATGGCTGTCCTACAAAAGGTACAAAGTGAAAGATTTGTACTTACAGCTTGTGCATACACTATTTTCTCACCTGCTCTCTCTCTCTCTCTCACACACACACACACACACACACTTACAACATACAGTGCAATGTTCAATCACATGATACCTATAACATAGAAAGTAACTAGTGTCTTCTTTTCAGTAACAAAGAGCAAATATAAAAAAAAAGGTCAAAATTCTCTCATATTTTCATTTCTTAATTGGTCCCATTACTTGTGTACTGCTTTTGAACTCCTAAATCATACCTTTAAATCTAGCCAAACCTACACATCTCAATTGAACTTTTAACCCTTAACTACTGTTTATTAAACTTCATAATTGAGTCCAAACATTTCAATTTCAGACCATAAAAATTGAACTGAAGTTTCCACTCATAATGTTCTTCAAAAATCACTTATATTAATCATAATTATCAAAAGATGATTATGATACTAGCACATAAAAATCATACATTCATTTTGCCTTATATTTAATACCACAGGACAGTAAAATAGATGATTGTGGTTTCTGAAATCTGTAAAGGCTGAGAGCATTAAATCAGTCACTCTGATTGGCTGCTGACCTTCTTTCTCTTTGATTGGACAATTGCTTTATATGGGTGACAGGTTCTGCCTCTGTAATTGGGTGAGTTGTGGGTGCCAGACGTCCACTATGAAGATGAGTCTGTAGCTTTCTGCCTCCTGCCAGACTTCATGCTCAAACGAGTCATCAAATATTAACACCTTTCCTTCTTTCCATTCCCTGAAACACAATTAACATTCATAGCACAAATTAAGAGATGGAAAAGTTATATCGGTTTGGAGGGACATGAAGACGAATAGATGATTAAAGAAGGGAAAATCATTCCTTAACATATTGTTATTTTGTTGACTGGATGGCTGGCTTCTTTTCTACTTTTCAAAAGTTATCTCTCAGCCTGTTTTAAATGTATAAGAGCAGCACACAATGTTTCAAAACAAAAAGCAAGAACGTATGTGTACATGTGTGTTTCTGTGGTTAACTGACCTGGTTTGGTTTGTGCAGCGGATCTTGCAGCCCTTTGGAGGGATGATGAGGCCCAGATGCATGCGCAGTCGACAGTTAGTAGGACCCGTGTGAGGCCAAACATGAGTACCAGGCTGCATCACTGAAAACTTAATCTGAAAGAGAAAGATAATGTTTTTCTGTATCAAAATAATCCAAAAGTTTGTTGTAATTGTTTTTTTTTTTCTCCAATTAAAGGCTTGCATCTGATATGAAGGGACTAAAATGTACCTGGCCTCTTTTACAGCTTGTAGCCTCTGGGTAACGTTCTAGCAAAGCACACGTTTTAGGCACGCTCAGACACGAAGCAGCAGCTTTTCGACCTGAGAACAAATAAACATTGAGGTGTCTTACTTAAAGGTACAGTTCACCCAAAAATGAAAATTCTCTCATCATTTACTCACCCTCATGCCATCCCAGATATGTATGACTTACTTTCTTCTGCAGAACACAAACTGAGATTTTCAGAAGAATATTTCAGCTCTGTAGGTCCATACAATGCAAGTGAATGAGGGCCAGAACTTTGAAGGTCCAAAAAGCACATAAAGGTAGCATAAAAGTAATCCATATTACTCCAGTGGTTTAATCCATGTCTTCAGAAGCGATATGATAGGTGTGGGTGAGAAACAGATCAATATTTAAAGGGGCAATGAAATGCTTTTTTTTGTTTTGAAATGTTTATGTTCCTTGAGGTTTCTTCACACATAATACAATTATTCAACTCATAGAAATATTCTTTATCTGTTTATGTATTGATTAGATAAGCAGCAGTGTAATAATGATACACTTGGTAAAATGTATCACCACTGTAAAATGTGTTGAACAAACAAGTAATCTCCCATTGTAGCAATCAGGCATGTCGATAAAAATAAACTTGAGCCATTTATTCCTAACGCTGGGATCCTTCGGTGCAGTTTCTTCGCATCCAGGCACACAACAACATCTGATACTAACATCCTCACCACGCAGCATTAACTTCAGACGTTTTCTCCCTAACAGTACACCCACTGACAATGATGCATGTTGTGGGCCGTGTGCATGCAAATAAGCAATGTCTCCTGACGTCACAAACACACAGATTTCAAAACAAGATGTTTCAGCAGGGTGGTAACTATAAATGCTCTTTTTAGACTGGGGAGGATGTTTTGAGTTCTGAAACTTACAGAATGTTTTTGATTTTATTCTCCATTTCATGACCCCTTTAAGTCCTTTTTATTTACTATTAATTCTCCTCCCTGCCCAGTACGTGCGATATGCACGTAGAATGCAAAAATAAAAAGTGAAAATTATATACTTACATTTTGATATGTTTTTCACCCACACCTATCATATTGCTTCCGAAGACATGGATTTAACCACTGGAGTCGTATGGATTACTTTAATGTTTCCTTTACGTGATTTTTGGAGATACAAAGTTCTGGTCACCATTCACTTGCATTGTATGGACCTACAGAGCTGTAAAATCTTTATTTGTGTTCAGAAGAAGAAAAAGTCATAGACATCTGGGATGGCATGAGGGTGAGTAAATGATGAGAGAATTTTCATTTTTGGGTGAATCTTCACAAGGTCCTTTGCTGTTATTCTGGGACTGATTTTCACTTTTCACACCAAACTACGTTCATCTCTATGAGACAGAATGTGTATCCTTCCTGAGCGGTATGATAGCTGTGTGGTCCCATGGTGTTTATACTTGCGTACTATTGTTTGTGCAGATGAACGTGGTGGTACCTTCAGGCATTTGGAAATTGTTCCCAAGGATGAACCAGACTTGTGGAGGTCCACAATGTGTTTTCTGAGGTCTTGGCTGACTTCTTTTGATTCTCCCATTATGTCAAGCAATGAGGCACTGAGTTTGAAGGTAGGTCTTAAAATACATCCACATGTACACCTCCAATTCAGTACACCTCCTATCAGAAGCTAATTGGCTAATTGTCTAAAGGCTTGACATCATTTTCTGGAATTTTACAAGCTGCTTAAAGGCACAGTTAACTTAGTGTATGTAAACTTCTGACCAACTGGAATTGTGATATAGTCAATTAAAAGTGAAACAATCTGTCTGTAAACAATTGTTGGAAAAATTACTCGTGTCATGCACAAAGTAGATGTCCTAAACGACTTGCCAAACGATAGTTTGCTTATATGAAACCTGTGGAGTGGTTAAAAAATTTTTTTTATGACTTCAACCTAAGTGTATGTCAACTTCTGACTTCAACTGAATATTACCCTGCTGCCACAGTGTAAACTGGCCCCAGTCTCCTTTCTCTCTCAGATTCTCATCTTCTGGCAGGAACTGTCCGCTGTTGCTGTCTAACACTGATAATGCTTCATCTCTTATGGTCAACCAGTTACGCTCCAACATCTAGAAACACATACAAAAACACACTGAGAGGAAAGCAGAGCACTTCCTTTGAAGTTAAAGGAATGTTCGGGATTAAATACAAGTTAAGGTCATCCCTTGAATTTACTAAAAACAAACAAAAAATGTGTTGACAGTAGTGGGATGTACTGTATCTAAATTGTGCATTGCCTAATAGATTTACATTGTATGACTATCAATGTGTGCATTATATTTATTCATTTATTTGGGGGGGGGGATTTGCTTAACTGTAATTAAAAATAATGTCCTGGTGCAAAAAAATAAAAAATGCAAAGGTTTTTCAATGACTGCATTTTCTATATGCAAAATACAGGATGCACATACTTTTGAATGAATTCATTTCTATAATATTTCCATGACCTTTCCATGATTTTTCTAGGCATTTGGATTACTAAATAAATTACTTTATTTAACACCAAAAATCTTTTCGTAAATATTTCATAGATGTTTTTATTATTTTTTTATTTTGGTGTTAAATATGACTAAGACATTTTCTTTACAGGTTTCATAATATTCACTCAACACAGCCGAGGCATGCATAAAATGAAACAATCTTTACCTTGACCAAATCTGTATATCCCGTCTCTTTTGCTGTCCACCAGGGTTGAGCGCGGAGTCCTGGCACATTATACAGAGATCTCTGCCATACAGAGGCAAAGTGACCCCGCTGATGCCCGGCCTCATACCAGTCATACGCCTACATGCAAGAAAACAAACACACAAAAAATCCAATAACTTCCTTCAAGCACAAACTTATGCTAAATGATGATAACTTTTATGCCATCTTACACTCTTGTCTCCCGTTCGCTGTAATGCATCCCCGAGATGAAAGTAAAATCTCCCGTCATCTGTGCCTGGTTCGCCAGACTCCAAACCCTCCTAAACAAACACACACACACACACAATATGGAGAAAATAATACTGAAGTGCATGTATGCGTGTAGATGGAAGAATATACATTTGTGTCCACGCATTAGAGGTATTATTACCCTCAGGTATGGTATGCTCTCTGCAATCTTGTTTTCAGATTTGAGTATGAACCCATAATGCACTTTGGCAAATCCATTGTTTGGAACAGCAGCTAAAACCTAGAGAGACAGAAAGTAGACATATAATAAGCATGATAAATATAGTCAGATGGTCATTACGTCAGGGTCCTGATGCTCCTGTTAAGGTTAGTTTTGTGATATTATGACCAGCTGACTATACATTATCCCTTACTTGATGAGCACCTTACCTCCTCATAAATTCGTTTGGCGCTCTTGTTGTCCCCCATGAGAAGATGAGCCACTCCCAGATCATTCTTTAAACTGACGTCTTCAGGGAAAATCTGAACTAGCTTCTCCAAAGTAGCTAAAGATCCCCTCGTATGACCTGCACAGACACATGACAGAGACTTAAGGCCTGTTCACACAGACAAACGTACAATGGAAGGTCCATTCACATTGAGTCTGTAAAAAATTAAACGAAAACCTATTTCATCCCTGTGTAATAGGAGCCGCTGTTGCTGTTCTACAAACATTTACTAGTTTCTAGCATTCAGCTGTCAATGCTACAGATGAATATATTGAACGCTGTTAAAGCATTTATTTTCCTAATTTGGCATAACAGGATTCTGCAATTTGTTTGTCTACCACAAAGATAGACAGATAAATAAACAGACAGAAACAATGACAGATAGACACACAGATAGATAGAATGACAGACAGACATAAAGAACGAACGACAGATATATTGAAAGAAAGAACAACAGACAGAATGACAGACAGACTGAAAGTATAACAGACAGAAAGAACGAACGAACAAAAGACAGAAAGAACGACAGACAGATACACAGATCGATAGAAAAAACAACAGATAGACAAATATACAGAAACAACAACAGACATACAGAAAGACAGTTAGTTAGAACGAATGACAGACAGACAGAACAAAAGACAGACAGAATGAACGACAGACAGAAACAACAGACAGACAAAAAGATAGACCGATAAATAAACAGACTGACAGACAGACAGACATGACAGACATGACAGACAGATAAACAGACACAAAGAACGACAGAGACAGACAGAACGACAGATCGACAGACAAAGAACGATAAATCAGACAGATTGAAAGAACAACAGACAGATAGACAGACAGACAGACAGACAGACAGAATGACATACAGACAGACCATCATACAGATATACAGACAGACTGAGACAGCCAGACAAATAGAAAGATAGATAGAAAGAACAACAGACAGACAGAAATAAATACAGATAAGACAGACAGACAGATCGATAGAAAGAATGAGACAGACAGATAAATAAACAGACTGACAGACAGATAGAAAGAACGACAGACATAGACAGACAAAGAACGATAGATATATTGAATGAACAACAGACACAAAGAACGACAAGACAGACAGAAAGAACGACAGACAGACAGAACGATAAATCAATAGACAAAGAACGACAGACAGACAGATTGAAAGAATGACAGACAAACAACAGACTGACAGAAAGATAGACAGATAAATAAACAGACTGACAGACAGACATAGACAGACAGAAAAAACAATAGATATATTGAAAGAACAACAGACACAAAGAATGACAGACAGACAGACAGAATGACAGACAGATAAATAGACACAAAGAACGACAGAGACAGACAGAACGATAAATCGATAGACAGAAAGAACGACAGACAGACAGATTGAAAGAACGACAGACAGACAGACAGACAGACAGAACGACAGACTGACATACAGACAGACAGACAAATAGAAAGATAGATAGAAAGAACAACAGACAGACAGAAATAAAGACAGATAAGACAGATAGACTGATCGATAGAAAGAATGACAGACAGAAAGACAGACAGAAAGAACAACAGACAGACAAAAAGATAGACAGATAAATAAACAGACTGACAGACAGATAGAAAGAACGACAGACATAGACAGAAAGAACGATAGATATATTGAAAGAACAACAGACACAAAGAACGACAAGACAGACAGAAAGAACGACAGACAGATAAATAGACACAAAGAACGACAGACAGACAGAACGATAAATCAATACACAGAAAGAACGACAGACAGACAGAATGACAGACAGATAAATAGACACAAAGAACGACAGACAGACAGAATGATAAATCAATAGACAGAGAGAACGACAGACAGACAGATTGAAAGAATGACAGACAGAAAACGACAGACAGACAGACAAAGATAGACAGACAGAATTACAGACAGACAGAACGACAGACTGACATACAGACAGATCGACATACAGATAGACAGACAGACAGACTGAGACAGCCAGACAAATAGAAAGATAGATAGAAAGAACAACAGACAGACAGAAAGAATGACAGACAGACAAAAAGATAGATAAATAAACACTGACAGACAGATAGAAAGAACGACAGACAGAAAGAACAATAAATATATTGAAAGAACGACAGACAGATGAATAGACAAAGAACGACAGAGACAGACAGAATGATAAATCGATAGACAGAAAGAACAGACAAAAAAAAACGACAGACAGAAAGATGACAGACAGACAGACAGATAGACCGAGACAGCCAGACAAATAGATAGACAGAAAGAACAACAGACAAAAAAAACGACAGACAGAAAGATGACAGACAGACAGATAGACCGAGACAGACAGACAAATAGATAGACAGAAAGAACAACAGACAGACAGAAATAACGACAGATAAGACAGACAGATCGATAGAAAGAATGACAGACAGAACGATAAATTGATAGACAGACAGAACGACACACAGAAAGAACGACAGACTGACATACAGACAGACAGACAGAGAGATAGAAAGACAGACAGACAGACAGATAAACAGAAAGAATGATAGACAGATAGACCGAGACAGATAAACAAGACAGACAGAAAGAACAACAGACAGACAGATAGATAGAAAGAATGACAGACAGACAGAAAAAAACGACACAAAGAACGACAGAATAACATACAGATAGACCCAGACAGACAGACAGAAAGATAGAAAGAATGACAGACCGAGACAGACAGACAGACAGCTCGATAGAAAGAACAGACAGAAAGAACAAGAGACAGACAGACAGATAGTTACAACGAATGACAGAGAGACAGAACAACAGACAGACAGAAAAAAAAACGACAGACAGACAGATAAGAGTTTTGAGCGACCCATCTCAAGAGAGACAATAACATCGACTCAACCAATGGCATTAGTTGGGGGCGGGCTATTTGTTTATTCGCTCAATGGCAGATGGGGGGCGTATTCAGAAAGCTGTTTTGAAAACAACGTTTATTTTTGGTGGCACTAGTATCGTAGATATTAAATACTTCAGCTTTAAAGTTTTAGGAGTCACAAATGGTCATTTTGGTCTTGATTTAAGGATTTTGGAAAAACCCTAAACACCTTAAAGTGTAGAAGAGTATGTTGGCTTTTTCAAGACAACATAACTACATTTTCTGAAGAAAAGTTGCAAAAAAGTTCAAACAGCCCACACCTAATTCTCTAGAATATTCTTGCCCATAGGTATGGCTCGGGTCCCTTCTTCAGTGCAAGTCCATGGGATTTGTTTTGCCAATTTTATCGCTTCGAAAAGTACCATGATAGGACACCACCCCTCAACAAGCCACACAATTTGAGGTATCGTTCATGTCTGTAGCACAAACAGTATAGGACAATTTACATGCTTAACTTTAATACTTAGATTTTGGAAAGTCCCTAACCCACAGTGAGGCTTGCCTCAGCAGACACCATTACTTGGCTTAGATGAAGAACAACAGAAGTCAATAGGAAGTCTACATTGAGATGTGTTTATATATACCTAAGAACTGTTGTCTGTCTGCACGTCTCTTTAATGTAGCTCTGATGAGGTCAGGTGGTGCGTCTGGGAGCTCAGCTGCTTCTTTATATGTATTCACAGCCTTCAAAAGCATGTCATTACTGCGCATTTTCTCAGCCATATCATCCTCTGCCTGCACACAAATGCACATTTCTCAGAAACACACTACTTCAAGTCATTTAGTTAATTTCTAACAATTCTATATATAAAAGCATTTCGCATCAACGCATTCCATGTTTCTAAAGCCACTGGGAGTCTCTGATTTTTGCGTTTGCGTAGTTTCAGTTGGTTTAAGTGAGAATGTACTGATGAAACATGATTTCTGGGTGAAAACATTAACACAAAGGTTTTGCACAGAAATAAGTGTGTACGCACGATTAGTGAATGAGACCTGATGTTTGTAACAAAAGTAAAATTATGAGTGTGAGCATTACTGGATTTAAGTAGTAATGTTAACTTTCATTAAAGTTGTGTTACCTGGGCTTTGCCATAGCGAGATCTTGGACTATGTGGGAATTTCTGGACAAGAGCTTCAAAAGCATGAAGAGATTCCTCTACTTTTCCCTGGGAACAAAAAATGTATTACATTTTACTGCTAAATTTAATGAAAAACAACTGTAAGTCCTCATTTTTTTCTTCCAATAGTACAGTGGTGTGAAAACGTGTTTGCCCCCTTCCAGTGTTCGTCACACTTAAATGTTTCAGATCATCAAACAAGTTTAAATATTAGTCAAAGATAACACAAGTAAACACAAAATGCAGTTTTTAAATGAAGGTTGTTATTATTAAGGGAAAACAAAATCCAAACCTACATGGCCCTGTGTGAAAAAGTGATTGCCCCCTAAACCTAATATCTGGTTGGGCCACCCTTAGCAGCAACAACTGCAATCAAGCATTTGCGATAACTTGCAATGAGTCTTTTACAGCGCTGTGGAGGAATTTTGGCCCACTCATCTTTGCAGAATTGTTGTAATTCAGCCACATTGGAGGGTTTTCGAGCATGAACTGCCTTTTTAAGGTCATGCCACAGCATCTCAATAGGATTCAGGTCAGGACTTTGACTAGGCCACTCCAAAGTCTTCATTTTGTTTTTCTTCAGCCATTCAGAGGTGGACTTGCTGGTGTGTTTTGGATCATTGTCCTGCTGCAGAACCCAAGTTCGCTTCAGCTTGAGGTCACGAACAGATGGCCGGACATTCTCCTTCAGGATTTTTGGTAGACAGCAGAATTCATGGTTCCATTTATCACAGCAAGTCTTCCAGGTCCTGAAGCAGCAAAACAGCCCCAGACCATCACACTACCACCACCATATTTTACTGTTGGTATGAGGTTCTTTTTCTGAAATGCGGTGTTACTTTTACGCCAGATGTAATGGGACACACACCTTCCAAAAATTCAACTTTTGTCTTGTCAGTCCACAGAGTATTTTCCCAAAAGTCTTGGGGATCATCAAGATGTTTTCTGGCAAAAATTAGATGAGCCTTAATGTTCTTTTTGCTCAGCAGTGGTTTTCGTCTTGGAACTCTGCCATGCAGGCCATTTTTGTCCAGTCTCTTTCTTATGGTGGAGTCATGAACACTGACCTTAACTGAGGCAAGAGAGGCCTGCAGTTCTTTGGATGTTGTTGTGGGGTCTTTTGTGACCTCTTGGATGAGTCGTTGCTGCGATCTTGGGGTAATTTTGGTCGGCCAGCCACTCCTGGGAAGGTTCCCCACTGTTCCATGTTTTCGCCATTTGTGGATAATGGCTCTCACTGTGGTTCTCTGGAGTCCCAAAGCTTTAGAAATGGCTTTATAACCTTTTCCAGACTGACAGCTCTCAATTTGTTCCTGAATTTCTTTGGATCTCGGCATGATGTCTAGCTTTTGAAGATCTTTTGGTCTACTTCACTTTGTCAGGCAGGTCCTATTTAAGTGATTTCTTGATTGAGAACTGGTGTGGCAGTAATCAGGCCTGGGTGTGGCTACAGAAATTGAACTCAGGTGTGATAAACCACAGTTATGTTTTAACAGGTGGGGCAAACACTTTTTCCACACAGGGCCATGTAGGTTTGGATTTTGTTTTCCCTTAATAATAACAACCTTCATGTAAAAACTGCATTTTGTGTTTACTTGTGTTATCTCTGACTAATATTTAAACTTGTTTGATGATCTGAAATATTTAAGTGTGACAAACATGCAAAAAAATAAGAAATCAGGAAGGGGGCAAACACTTTTTCACACCACTGTATATAATTTTTTTTTTTTACCTTTTTACGCAATTTCTCAGCGGCGTTGATCTCCGATTTGATTGTTTTGTCAAATTTATTAAGAAGTTTAGGTTTCTTCTTTTTGGCTGTAAAGAATCCATCACAAAATGAGGCTTTCACTTCAAACTAGGGCTGGGTATTGATACAGATTTCCAGATTTGATTAGATTCCGATTCATAAGCTCTTGATTCGATTCTGATTAAATATTCATTTGGGTAAATTTAAGTTATGATTTCCATTTTGCTTACAAATGAAAGAAATTCTCTCCCAGTTAATTCTGTTAATTATTCAGGGGACCTTCTAACTAGATTCATTACAGAATATTAATTTTACAAATTTTCATCATTTTAGTCACATTTGAGCTATTTTTTAATGTACAAATCCATGTATCAACCATCAATAAATCTGATATTATATTGCATATATTTATATTTTGTTTAATGCATAATTTATACTATTTTAAAGTATTTGATTTGTAAAACATACAAAAAAAATCGGTACTGTCTCTTTAAGAAAACAGGCGGTTTTATAAAGAGCATCTGTAAATGAGCAAATATTAACGAGAGAGGACTCGAATGGCTTCTTCATCCATGCAATTTGTCATGGATCATTTGTGATTAGATTTTAATGTTTATTTTTAGTTGTTTTTGATCAACAACTGACTGTAAAGAACAGAAAGCATGTTAAAATAGAAATAATTCAATGACAAATGGATTGGGTGGATCTTGTCTTTGGACAACCAACCTTTTACTCTTAACACGCAGTAAAGGATGCGGAACTTCTTCACCAATACACTACTCAATCACTGGTGAGTGATATCTGAACATTTATCAGCTAGTGGCTAATCACGGACATTTTTAGTTGCATAGTATGAAATTTGGCCTCACGTGCGATTGATTTACTCACATTGTAGAGAGTTGCGCATAGGGTAAAAGATTAACCTTGGGTTTTAAGAATCAATATCGAGATCGCTCAAATGAAGATTGCGATGCATCAAAAAATCTGTACTTTTACCCAGCCCAACAACAACATATAAAACAACTTTTATAAATCAATAAACAGCACTGAAAGCATGCTGAACATACTGTACCTTCTGGTTCTGTTTTAGACTCTGGTGTGGGTTCCTCTGATAACTCTGTTGTCTCAAGTGTGGACAGTGGTTCAGACACAGGTTGAGTTGCAGGTGTTTCTGGTTGAATCTGTATTGGAGGTGTAGATTTTTCTGTTGTGGACTCTAATGTGTGCTCAACGTTGAGTGTAGACACAGGTGAAGAGTGTGGTAAGTCTTTGAAGGACACATATTTTGTCCAATGCAAGCCAATGTAAATATTTTTTTAAAAAGGGTAACATTTCACAAAAGTTAATGCATTAGTATTATGAACTATTAACATTTATTAATCTTAATGTTAATTTATAAATATACTACTGTTCGATGTTAATTAATGTTAGTTCATAATGCATTAAGTAATTTAAAAATATACAACTTTTAAATGTAAAACATTTAGTACGTAGAAATCAAAGTTTAAAAACGCTGTATAAAAACGTAATTGTTAGTTCATGCTAACTTACATTAAAGTTCACAACCTTATTGTAAGTGTTAACAAAAATAGCACATAAAAATAAAACATAAGTTGAGCGTTACAAAAAACAATATATAAAATGCAGTAAAAATCTCTTACCTTTATTTTCAACAAGGATAGTTTCTGCATCTAACTCTGAAATGCAACAAAAACAATTACACACATCAATATTATCAATTATAGTTCAACAAATATCATCTGCAAAATGACAAATTAGTAAATAAGCGATTTGTGCCCTCCATGCTATTTTTTTTTTTTTTTTTTTTTTTTAACGTTAAAAAAATTAAATCATAACCATTTTAGCTTACCTTCATTAACTGACTTGAAACTAGTCTCAGGTTCCTTTTCACTCTCTGCTGTTGGACTCTCTGCTTTTTGTTCTTTTGATGAACCTGAAAAAAGTAAATGGCTAGAAAGTACATGACTGTCTCTTCAATACATCTTTTACGGATCATACATTTATCATTCTCTACAAAATTATCAGATGTTGCAGACACATTTATGAATCCTATTTACAAATATATATATATATATATATACACAGTTGGAGAATTGGTAATATATGTACCATTTTTAAAGAAAACATGAGTGAGCAGGCAAAACACATTTCTTTTATTTCTTATGGGATTCATATTCAACTGTAGGTTATAACAGAATGGCACAATCATAAAACAAAACATGGCAACAAAGAAAAAAATGAAATGACCCCTGTTCAAAAGTCTGCATACCCTGCGTACACTTCTTTTTCTTCAGTTTCAGTGTTGAAGATACTACTCGCTCTACTTACACTACAAAGTGGCATAGAATAGAGCAGAAGTGTGCGGTTTTGGACACACATTTTGTGCTCCACTTGTGACGATACTACACTACAAATTCATATGCTACATGGCTAAGTGCATAGTGTGTAGCGTGTCATTTGGTTGCTTGACCTTAGCGACAGCACAAGATGAGAACACGTTCTTGCGTTCAAAAACAGCTGAACGGTGCACAATTCCGAAATGCAGGTGTCTCGACTCGAGATGTGTTAAAGTTTCAAACTATATTAAACTTGACACAATGACCTAAAATGCTGGGTTTATGATGCGATACAACCAAAGTGAGATGCTCCAAAAGTGTCTGTCTGTGGCATGTTCTTATAGCCCTTACAATAAATCTATTTTGGACAGATTGATGAATTCAGCTGCAAAATGGACTGCTGTGGATTGTAGACTACTTCAAAGATTTCTCATCAAAAAATCCTCCACATGCAGCAATGACAACTTTGCAGATCCTTGACATTCTAGCTGTCAGTTTGTCCAGATACTCAGGTGACATTTCACCCCATACTTCCTGTAGCACTTGCCATAGATGTGACTGTCTTGTCGGGCACTTCTCACGCACCTTACAGTCTAGCTGATCCCACAAAAGCTCAATGGGGTTAAGATCCATAACACTCTTTTCCAATTATCTGTTGTCCAATGTCTGTGTTTCTTTGCCCACTCTAACCTTTACTTTTTGTTTTTCTGTTTCAAAAGTGGCTTTTTCTTTGCAATTCTTCCCATAAGGCCTGCACCCCTGAGTCTTCTCTTTACTGTTGTACATGAAACTGGTGTTGAGCGGGTAGAATTCAATGAAGCTGTCAGCTGAGGACATGTGAGGCGTCTATTTCTCAAACTAGAGACTCTGATGTACTTATCCTCTTGTTTAGTTGTACATCTGGTCTTCCACATCTCTTTCTGTCCTTGTTAGAGCCAGTTGTCCTATAAAGACTGTAGTGTACACCTTTGTATGAAATCTTCCGATCTACAATTTCAAGCATTGTATATCCTTCATTCCTCAAAACAATGATTGACTGATGAGCTTCTAGAGAAAGCTGTTTCTTTTTTGCCATTTTTGACCTAATATTGATCTTAAAACACACCAGTGTATTGCATACTGTGGCAACTCAAAAACAAACACAAAGACAATGTTAAGCTTCATTTAATGAACCAAATATCTTTCAACTGTGTTTGATATAATGGCAAGTGATTTTCTAGTACCAAATTAGCAATTAAGCATGATTACTCAAGGATAAGGTATTGGAGTGATGGCTGCTGTCTAGATTTGATCAAAAATGACTTTTTTCAAATAGTGATGGTGCTGTTTTTTTAGCATCAGTAATGTCCTGACTATACTTTGTGATCAGTTGAATGCCACTTTGGTGAATTAAAGTACCAATTTCATTCCGAAACCGCAAAATCTGTACATTACTCCAAACTTTTGACCGCCAATGTATATATACATTTAAGCAATATCACAAGAGCAAGAGTGCGATATGGCCCTACGAGTGCTGTAGGTAATCACAGCAGTGCAGATTTAGGGCCATATAGCACAATTGCGAGTGTGATATTGCTTATATACAACAGTTCAATTGAAAAGTAAATAAATAAAAAAATAAGGAAAAACTGAGGACGGCATTAAAAAAACCAAAACAAAAAAAAAAACACATTTGTGCATGGAACTACATTCGTACGCAACAGATCAGAATCTGCCGTTACTAGTTCAAACAAAATGATGCATCCAAGCTTTTGTTAGTAATTCAAAAATGTCACTTTAGAACTAGTATCACGGCTTGGGCTGTTTCTAACTAGTTATTGGAGAAACAAGGATGTGTGTGTGTGTGTGTGTGTGTGTGTGTGTGTGTGTGTGTGTGTGTGAGAGAGAGAGAGAGAGACGGAGCATGTGCGATCACCTGTTGCCACTTCCAAGAAGAGATGCTGTAGTGTGATAATGTAATTTTGGTCAAATTCATCCTATTTTCTCAGTGGAAATATAGCTGTCCAAGCGGGGATATTCCTCCCTGTTTCGCAGTAGCTGGTGCGCTCGAGTCATTCACTATAGAAACCGCAATCTCCTCCGCCATTTTGAACAGTATTTTCTCTCCAATGTGGAAAGTCCGGTAAGAGGTAAGCGCCTTGAGTTTGTGTAATTAATCAGTCTGTTGTGTCTCTCAGCTGTGAGAAGCCTTAATGCTGAAGTTGTTAGTTTAAAGCCATTTCCTAGCTTTAGTAGTGTAGCTGTAGTCCAAGCGATCACGTAGTGCACTGCTGATGAATGAAAACACTGACTGACGCTGACTGACTTCACATCACCTGGCTCATATTACACACAAAAATTTATTTTGCTGCCACCTGCTGCCTAAAATATGTAATGTCAAAAAATTAAATGTAAAGAGATATATATAGCACATCTGCACTGCTCTTACACTTTAGTTGAGAACCGCACAAACACAAGCAGAGTGATTCGCACAGTGAAGCGTCGGAGTGATGATGGTGCGAGACCATCAGTACTCATGGAACGTCTCTCGTCCAATCAGATTCAAGGACCAGAACAAACTGTTGTATATACATATATATATATATATATATATATATATATAAAATAAATAATATTTCAGCAGTTTAATAAACGTTTCGATATTTTTTCGAAGTGTTCAGATATTTATTTTTTTTACTTCGTCAAAATATCAAAATAAATTTTATTTCAGAAATTGGTGTATTCAAGTACTTGTCTGTTTGAATTGCATTTTCTATTAGTCTATTTTCATTACTCCATTTTATAATACTTTTGAATATGGACACAAAAAATAGCAATACATCATTGTAAATTAAAATAAATATTAATTGCAAAGCTTATTTCAAGTGTTCATAGTTAAGCAGTTGAGTAAAAAAGTGAGGTTCACTGGTTTGTCGCAGCCTGAAGAATCATGAAATGTTTTCATGGTTTCCTTACCCGTTTCATCCAAAGACTGCTGTGTTGATGCCACCAGAACCAGCTTCTCAGTCAGTCCTGTGTCAATGTATAAAATCAGCCACAATTACAGCAACAAACAATATCTGCTCAGAACTGTAACAAACAATCTCACACAAGGACAAAGGGAGTATTTGAAATGGACTTCTAATGAACTGCCAACTGCATATTATGCAGTATAACGACTGCTATTCTTTAAAAAGCAGTAAAGGAACAGCATGCAAAAAATAAACTGTTTAAACTACAGAAGTACATTGTTGACCTCACTATGCTGAATACTCATCTCAGATTTTTAAATCCAATTTTTTAAAATATAAAAATGAAATAATAAATTAAATTCCAATTCATTTGACAGTCTCAAAATAGAAGGTCAAGTCGCACTGTATTATGGGATCTAATGACGTGTGCACATTTAAGCACCGGTAGTAAGTAATTTGGGTATACAGAAAAATACTGTGTGGAGCATACTTACAAGTAGTGCAGCAGATGTATGTAGTATGCTATTCTAACTACCAAGAGTCTTTTTTCTTTTAAAGACTAGCCTTTTTCTAACTAGTCTAAAGAATAAGTTATTTCACTCACTCAAAAATGAATGAAATATTCAACCTAGTTTCATAGTGAACGTTCCTATAACTACATTTTTGCAAACTGAGTTTTACGTGCCGCGTTCTACATTTTGCTGCAGTTTCCTGGTGAAATGAACACTAGAGGCGCTACAACAAATGTGTGTTTTATTCACTTTCACACAAATGATGGGTACTATGACTTTAGAAACACAAATGTCTCGCTCTATTACTCATACCCTGCTATGTTATTATATCAAAACACTTTTACTTTAACGCATCATTTGAAAAAAAAACCTATACATTTTAACGCTTGTATTACAGACCCACCTACATTTACATTACATAGCTCACCTGATAGTGTTGGACATTGGACTCGGAGACTGAGCCTCGGGCCCAGCCAAGGAAGCTCGAAACGAAAGTGAAAGTGAGGCGAAAGTGACACGATATTATGTGGTTGCTTCAGTAAATGTGCTTTTCATGTCGAATTCACTTTTAAAACTTTTTGGTTAGGTTTAGGCATAGATTAAGGGTTCACATCTCATCACTTTTGGTTTGCTTTAAGTTAAAGTTTTAGGTTAGGGAGGTACGTTTATTCATTAAAACATCCATGTAATATTCATATCATTGCACTTGCTGCTGGCGCCCCCCGCTGGACATTTCACTGGGAAACTGCAGCCAAACGTGTAATAATGTTTGAAAAATAATTTAGTTTTGCAAAAATTTTGTCATTGTCATGTACATTTTATGAGATCAGGCTGGAAATATTATTCTGCATGACTAACTTTGGTTATCAAGTTCTACATTTATGCATTTGACAGACACTTTTATACAATGTGACTTACACTGCATTCAAGGAATACGTTTTATCAGTTTCTGTGTTCCCTGGAAATCGAACCCATGACCTTTGGTGTTGCTAGTGCCATATTCTACCAGTTGAGCTACAGGAATACAAATTTATAATCTATTCATCTTGTGTAGAAGATAATGCAAGATAATGGAGAGTCAACAAACTCTTTTCAACCATTCACAATCTTTCCTTAACAAACACACACAAGTACACACCAAGCCATGGATTAACCAGAGTAAATATATATTTTTTAATTAAGAAAGAATTTCACATTTATTAGAAACAGTTACCTTGATACTTCATCAAAACATTTCCAAAACCAACCACATGAACACAGATGATAAATCATTTCAATGAATACTATATGAATATCTATAAACATCTCAACACATATACAGACTGTTTGACAGGTTTTAAATGATAATACAATAGCTATACTGTTCCAAATTAAGAAAGTAATGTGGCACTTTCTGAAACATGTTGATAGTTAAATGTACTGAACTACTCCTGTGTGAACTTGAGGGGAACTGACTGTATACATCCAATTAAACACCTTGAAACCAGTTAATTAAAGGAAATTCTAAAACTGGGGCAGAAAAGTGAAGTTAGTTCAGAAAAAAATGTCTTGCAGCATTTGTTTGCAGATGCCACTTGGTTTGAGTGTTTATCTTATGCATTACATTTAAGTGTCCAAAGGGACCACTTTTCCTACAAGAACTAGCATATATAGATAAACCGTAAATCATTTCACACAACAGTCAACCATTAAAAAACTAAGGATCAAGGTCTCACTACACTGGATAAAACAAACCCAGTGAATACAAACAAATAAGCAACTAAGAGTTGAAAGAAAATTGGTATAAATTAGCACACTTTTTCTCATTTGCATATTTTGTTGAAAGGAGTGTGAAATATATAAAGACGGCAAATGATAAAGAAATCCAGTAGCTGAAGAAACCCTGTTGTAATATGTATTATATGTTATATAATTCCCATTATATCTTTAGCAGGTTCACTTACTGCATTCAGAAAGCATTTTCCTCTGTTCAATGTCATTCAATCATAGAATAACATTCATAATCTGATACAGTTGAAGTCAGAAGTTAATATACACTTAGGTTATTAAAACTAATTTTTTAACCAATCCACAGATTTCATATTAGCAAACTATAGTTTGGGCAAGTTGTTTAGGACATCTACTTTGTGCATGACACAAGTAATTTTTCCAACAATTGTTTACAGACAGATTGTTTCACTTTTAATTGACTGTAAATCACAATTCCAGTGGGTCAGAGGTTTACATACACTAAGTTAACTGTGCCTTTAAGCAGCTTTGAAAATTCCAGAAAATGATGTCAAGCCTTTACACAATTAGCTTCTGATAGGAGGTGTACTGAATTGGAGGTGTACCTGTGGATGTATTTTAAGGCCTACCTTCAAACTCAGTGCCTCTTTGCTTGACATCATGGGAAAATCTAAAGAAATCAGCCAAGACCTCAGAAAAAACATTGTGGACCTCCACAAGTCTGGTTCATCCTTGGGAGCATTTTCCAAAGGCCTCGAAGGTACCACGTTCATCTGTACAAACAATAGTACACAAGAATATACACCATGGGACCACACTGCCATCACACCGCTCAGGAAGGATACACATTCTGTCTCATAGAGATTAATGTAGTTTTGTTCAAAAAGTGCAAATCAATCCCAGAACGACAGCAAAGGACCTTGTGAAGATGCTGGAGGAATCAGGTAGACAAGTATCTATATCCACAGTAAAACGAGTCCTATATCGACATAACCTGAAAGGCTGCTCAGCAAGGAAGAAGCCATCGCTCCAAAACGGTATAAAAAATCCAGACTACAGTTTGCAAGTGCACATGGGGACAAAGATCTTACTTTTTGGAGAAATGTCCTCTGGTCTGATGAAACATAAATTGAACTGTTTGGCCATAATGACCATCGTTATGTTTGAAGGAAAAAGGCTGAGGCTTGCAAGCTGAAGAACACCATCCCAACCGTGAAGTATGGGGGTGTCAGCATCATGTTGTGGGGGAGCTTTGCTGCAGGAGGGACTGGTGCACTTCACAAAATAGATGGCATCATGAGGAAGGAAAACTGTGTGGATACATTGAAGCAACATCTCAAGACATCAGCCAGGAAGTTAAAGCTTGCTCACAATGGGTCTTCCAAATGAACAATGACCCCAAGCATACCTCCAAAGTTGTGGCAAAATGGCTTAAGGACAACAAAGTCAAGGTATTGGAGTGGCCATCACAAAGCCCTGACCTCAATCTGACAGAAAATGTGTGGGCAGAACTGAAAAAGCGTGTGCGAGCAAGGAGGCCTACAAACCTGACTCAGTTACACCAGTTCTGTCTGGAGGAATGGGCCAAAATTCCAGCAACTTATTGGGAGAAGCTTTTGGACGGCTACCCAAAATGTTTGACACAAGATAAACAATTTAAAGGCAATGCTACCAAATACTAGCAAAGTACATGTAAACTTCTGATGCACTGGGAATGTGATGAAAGAAATAAAAGCTGAAATAAATCATTCTCTCTACTATTATTCTGACATTTCACATTCTTAAAATAAAGTAGTGATCCTAACTGACCTAAGACAGGGAATGCTTTCTACGATTAAATGTCAGAAATTGTGAAAAACTGAGTTTAAATGTATTTGGCTAAGATGTATGTAAACTTCTGACTTCAACTATATGTTTACACTGCACTTAACTTAATTTTGCAAGTGATGAAATATTTATTTACTCTACCTTTAAGTATTCTTCTGGGGGATTTGTGCTTTACTCAGGTTTTATTGAAATTGAATACTTGTACTCTTACTCAATTAAATTTCTAAAGGCAAAAAAACAAAGACATATTACTCCTTACAATTTCATTTAGATCTTCAAGCTACAAAGTACATATTTTGTAGGTCATTATGACTTTCCTCTTATCAAAAAAATAAATAAAAAAAGTTTTACATAAAATCAGGCAATGAAATTCATTTCACAGTAAAATGTAAATGGCCACATCTTGTCATTCATCCATATGAAGCGACATATCTTCAGTCACCACAAAACAGTCTTTGACCAAAAGCAATATGTTTTAATTATAACCAGTGCTAAAGATGGACACACTTGACTCAACTGTGAATACAATCAACCATCTGTTCATAGACAACTATATTCAAATATCAAACAACTATAAAAATCAGCAGCTACTGAATTTAAAATGTAACAATTTCAGGAACCAGGTTTCGGTTTAACATCTGGTGTCGTAAAATTGATAAAACAGGTTGCTTTACAAAGTTTGTACATAAAAAAGGTACTTTGAAAAGAAAACCTTCAGTCTCTTGAATTCTTCAGTCAAAAAAACAAAACACTTAATTAAGTACAATTAATTGTGCAAACTTTTTTTTTTACATTCACTAGTATGTTTTTGGCTATATAACTGAGAACAATTGGCACAGTACACATACTTCAATTTCTCTGTCCTTTGCACACCTCTAATGAAATCAGATCCATTTGTTCAGACATAAACGTAATAATCCAGTATATCTACATTGGTTGTCATATTAATGACTTAAACGTCAAGACGGCGCCAAGAGATTCTTGTGCGACAACAAAAGTAGTTGTCAGTTTGGAAAGCTAGGACGGAAAAATTGAAATTTTGCCACTGCTGAAGTCCATTTTGTACAGCTCGCCATAGTGCATGAAGTCATTGTGCAAAGTAAATTATGGAGAAAAAAAACTACTTGAAATCTGATCTAACGGCTCAGATCCATACTCTGAAAATCTGATTTCAAGTCGCATACAAATAAGCACAGTCTGAACTGCAAAAAAGTGTCAAATACAAGTTTTACAAACATGATCCAAAAAGTTGGATTTGAGTTCCCTGTCAGAAACAATTCCATAAAAGATACTTTCAATTTGTAGCTTGCCAAGCAAGTCATAATTTTAAGTAGTTCAACTACAATCAAGCTACTCTTTGCAAAGTAGTAAGCTGTACAAGTTAATAACAAAAAGTATCTAACTACATTAAAGCTATTTTAGCGGACACTATCTTTTCAAATATATTACTATTAGATCTTATTATATAATTTGGCAATCAGGGCAGTATATATCTGCCACGAAAACAACTTAAACACATACATTTAGAATAAAAATTAACAAAACTAATAAACATGTTCATTCATATAATTTATTCTAGAACAAATTGATAAACAGCAACATTTAACAACATGTTTCGCCACAAAAAAGAAAATGCAGGGACTTCTGTGCAGCAACTTGGTTGATTTACATGAACCATCTGAAAAAATCGATTCTGCAAAATAAATGACTTCCCAACACTACTTAAGAGAAAGAGAACATTTTCCGTGATTGCGTTTGATTATTGGGTCCGTTCCCTTACTTGTATTTGTTTGCGCAATACTATGCGACGAAAACAGCAATGTTGCGTAACGCCACATCGCTACTCGCTGATAAAAGTAGCTTGTTACTAGAAAAGCTGCATTGTTTTGAAAACAGCTGAGTTACAGTCACGCGACTGAAAAATACAGTTAAGTCGCTATTTTTAGTTAGTTACTCCCCAACACTGATCCAACAGTAATAAATATCTTAGGTCAGCTTGTAATAAACATTAATCAGGTTTTCTCTGCTTCTGGCCCTTTTGGCATTCCATATACAATTACTTGTTTTTCTTGTTTGAAGATTTAAGTAGACCTCGGGTAGATATTTTCTCCTCTTTGCTATTCTTTTCATCAGCTACCTCTTTTTCATTTTCCGACTGGTCAGCTTGTTGTCCATGTCCTTTAGCAGTCTTTTCCTTTGTTGATCTCTCATTTTCTTTTTCTATCTTTTCCTCAGCTAGTTTTCCTTTTTCCTTTTTGACTTTTTCGTCTTTTTCCTTTTCCACTTTCTTTGTTGCAAACCTTTCTTTTTCTGCCTTTTCTTTCTCTCCTCTCTCTCTCTGTTTTTTCTTTTCTTTTTCTGACTTTTCTTTCTCAAGTCTTTCTTTCTCTGCTCTCTCTTTTTCCAGCCTTCCCTTTTCAGTCTTCTCTTTGGCAGTTCTCTCTTTTTCTGCCTTCTCTTTTCCCAACCTTTCTTTTTCTGCTTCCTCTTTGGAGGTTTTTGCTTTTTCTGCTTTCTCTTTGGCAATTCCTTCTTTTTCTGCTCTCTTCTTTTTCATTCTTTCTTTCTCTGCCTTTTCCTTAGCTAGTCTCTCTTTCTCCTGCCTCTCTTTCTCTGCCTTTTCTTGTGCAGTTCTTTCTTTTTCTGCTCTCTCTTTCTCCCGTCCCTCTTTTTCTGCTTTTTCCTTTGCCTGCCTTTCCTTTTCTGCACTCTCTTTTTCCAACCTTCCTTTTTCTGCTTTTTCTTTAGCCAGCTTTTCTTTTCTCTCTTTCTCTACCTTTTCTTTGGTCAGTTTTTCTTTTTCTGCTCTCTTTTTTTCAATCCTGTCTTTTTCTGCCTTTTCTTTGGTCAATCGTTTTTGTTCTGCTCGTTCCCTCTCTGCCTTCTGCTTGGCTATTTTCTCCTGTTCAATTCGTTCTTGTTCCTCCCGAAGTTTAGCTTCTGCCTCCTCTTTGGCTTTCTTAGAAGCAAGAGCGGCATTCCTCTTTTCTTCCTCTTGAGCCAAAACACTACGGACCTCAGCAAGGGCTAGTTTGGCAATCTTTTTGGCTTCAATCTTGTCGTGAATAACTTGTAGCTGCTCCTTCAAAGCTGCTTTCAGCTTTTGCCCAATATCCCGGGTGGGATGCTCTGAGAATGAGTGGGACAAAATACTAAGTTTACATCTCAGAAGGCACATCTTACTTCTTCCATGCAAACATATATCATGCTGCTGAGCTGTCTTAGTGCTGTCTTAGGGGCTGTTCACACCAAACCTGTTTTTGCATCCATCCACACTATTTGTTTAATTGCTTTCCTATTTAGGTCATTGACAATTAAGCTTGTCCAAAGTGATAAATATGATAAATCTTAATCTAGTTTAAAACACACGTTTGTAGAAATGTAATCTTTGTGTCTATGTTGGTTTTCAAAAAACATTTACAGCATTTTCTTTTCTTTTATATATATATATATATATATATATATATATATATATATATATATATATATATATATATATATATTTAATGATTATATTTTTTTAATGTGGTGTAACCATTAAGTAAAAGGTATTCAAATATTTTCCTTTCACCTTGAATAAGAATGTATCAAACAAAAAAATTCAATCATATTTTTCAAGCGATTTTTCTTTTTATACAGTTGTGCTCAAAAGTTTGCATACCCTGGCAGAAATTGTGAAATTTTGGCACTGTTTTTGAAAATATGACTGATCATGCAAATCATGTCTGATCATGTCTTTTATTTAAGGATAGTGATCATACGAAGCCATTAATTATCACATAGTTGTTTGGCTCCTTTTTAAATCATAATGATAACAGAAATCACCCAAATGGCCCTGATCAAAAGTTTACATACCCTTGAATGTTTGGCCTTGTTACAGACACACAAGGTGACACACACAGGTTTAAATGGCAATTAAAGGTTAATTTCCCACACCTGTGGCATTTTAAATTGCAATTAGTGTCTGTGTATAAATAGTCAATGAGTTTGTTAGCTCTCACGTGGATGCACTGAGCAGGCTAGATACTAAGCCATGGGGAGCAGAAAAGAACTGTCAAAAGACCTGCGTAACAAGGTAATGGAACATTATAAAGCTGGAAAAGGTTATAAAAGATATCCAAAGCCTTGAAAATGCCAGTCAGTACTGTTCAATCACTTATTAAGAAGTGGAAAATTGGAGGGTTCACGTGACGCCATGCGAGAGACAGATGTGTGAGACGCGAGCTCTGCGAACTTTGCTAGTTTTTTAATTATTTTCATGTTGTGATCCGGTGAGATTCGATACACCCAGTTACATACTTGCTCTTTGAGGTAAACATGGCAAAGAAGTCAAAATTCTCAGACTCTGGAGACAATAAAAGACACTTACGTGTTCAAGCTGAGGCCTCTGATGGGACTGCGAGCCGGGGACTCGATTTGGACGGCACGTCGGGAGAAGATATTCAGCGTCAGTTGTCCAACATGTCGGCAATGTTGACGAAGGTTCTTGCTGACTTGGAGGACCTCGCAGTAACACATCGAAGGATTACGGCGATGGAAACAAAATTCTCTGAGTTGTTTACAAGAGTGACGGAAGTTGAAAAACGAATCGATTATCTTGAGTCATCGGAAAGGGAATTATCCGCTAATCCGCCCGTGTCCAAAACAGATTTGGAATTAATTTCGGAAAAACTGGAATATTTCGAAAATATGAGCCGAAGGAATAACATACGAATTGTTGGAATTCCTGAGCATGAAGAGGGCAGAGATATGGTGAAATTCCTGGACGAGTTTTTCCCGAGTCTGCTCGACATAACAGGCCATAAACTGGAAATCGAGCGAGCTCACAGAGTCCCTGCTCGCAGATCTGCTGAGGGAGATAGGCCTCGATCCATTCTGGCCAAATTTCTGAAATCATCCGATAAAGATGTCGTGTTGCGCCAGGCGAGGAGTAAAGGGAAGCTTTCTTGGAAGAACCATAATATTTTCTTGTTCCCGGACTTTGTGAATTCGACAAGAGAGAAATGCGATCGGTTCAAGGAATGTAAGAAACTCTTACACCAACAGAAGATCTCCTTTGCATTGATGTTCCCGGCCAAACTGAGAATAGAAATGAAGAATGGTCGCAAAGTATTTACTTGTCCAAAACAGGAACTCTCCTTTATAAATACATTGGAGTAAGCCATTTGATGTTTCTTATATTAGTGGACTGACTCGCGGTTCAGGTACTCTATTATCTGAGGAAGCTGGGTGCCATTTTTGTTTCTTTTTGCGTTGACTCCGCCTAGTGGCTGGAGTTTGTTTTATGGCATGACTCCAAGAAACTTTTGCATTGACGGAAGATTTTTTTTTACACTGAAGTTCCCGGCCAGATCTAGAATGGACACTTTGGATGACCACAAAATATCTACATGCTCACATAAAGGACGTCTTTTATAAAGTTGACGGGCTTAGTAAGTTATGGTGTTTTTTTTGGGGGTTTTTTGCGCAGCCTCCGAGTTAGTTTGGCTCTTGATCATCCGAGTAACCAGGATGCCAGTTTTGTTTTTCGTGCTGGCTCTGCCTAGCGGCTGGAGCTTGTTTTGTGGAATTACACTACTTCGGGACAGTTGTGGTTAAATATGTTTGTTCTTTGTGCTTATGCCTCCTAGTAGAATTGTTACCTCATCTGCTGCACTCATAACAGCCGGCTCACTGAACAATTGTTTGTCTGTCCGAGGAAACTGAACGGCTTTATATCAGCTGAAGTTTATTTTGTGGAGGAACACACCTTCGAGACAGTTCTGTGAATGAATCTACATGTTTTTTCTGTTATTCTGCCTGTTGGCTAGGGTCTGTTTTACAAAGTATTTTCTGTTATGTAATTGTGCCTCACAAAATTTGTGCAGAAGCGCCGGACTTGAATAATCCGATGGCAAAGTTGTCGTGGGGGTTCTCGCATGCGTACATGGATTCTTTGAGTTTAGAGGGATTGTCGCCGGTTGGCACTGTCGTGCGTGGGGTTAATGCGCACGTTTTTCTTTATGTTTTTTGTTCGGGGGGAAGTTAGGGGTTGATTGTTTCACTAATGGGGAATGTGGTCTGTGTAATCTTGTTTTTGACACACTCATTATTTTTTTTTTTTATTATATCAATGTCAAATTTTAATATGAATAAGTTGTCTCTCTCCACATGGAATGTGAATGGGTTGGGGCACCCTATAAAAAGAAGGAAGGTTATTTATTTTCTTAAACATAAGAAATATGATATTGTGTTTCTTCAAGAAACACATCTTTCCCCGCAGGAAGCTGAAAAATTTGGTAAGATATGGGGTGGACATGTTTTCTTTAGTGCTGGCTCAAGTAAGAGCAGGAGAGTTATTATATTGATAAATAAACATCTACAATTCAAATGTCTCAAACAGACCAAAGATAAATTAGGAAGAGTCATTGTTGTTTTAGGAGAAATTCAGGGGAAAAGGTTGATTTTGGCTAATATTTACACACCTAACGTTGATGATCAGGGCTTTTTTATAGATCTTGAAGGGATGTTGCAAGCTGCTGGCATCTCTCATGACATAATATTGGGAGGAGACTTTAATCTTTTGATGGACTCGGTCCTTGATCATGGTGAAGCAAAAGTGTGTAAACCCCCTAGAGCAACACTGACGCTTCACAAGATCTGTAAAAATCTTGGTCTTGTAGATATCTGGCGACTTTTGAACCCATCTGGTAGGGATTATACATTTTTTTCATCAGTTCATAAGATTTATTCTAGAATAGATTTTTTTTTATATATCTAAGTCCCTCATTTCATCTGTTGTGGATTGCTCAATTGGAAACATTTTAGTCTCAGATCATGCCCTGGTGAACTTAGAGATGTTGCCACATACAGAGAAAAAGAAATCATATAGTTGACACTTTAATGTATCCCTTTTGCAAAATTTTGATTTCCAACAAATATTAAAGACTGAAATCAATGTTTATATGGAGACCAACTGGTCCTCAGTATCCTCTGTGGGTGTGGCTTGGGAGGCACTTAAGGCAGTTCTTAGGGGTCGGATCATACAATATGCCTCATTCATCAAAAAATCCAAAGCACGAGAACTTGTGGAGTTGGAAGGAAATATTAAAAGTGCCGAGGCAGAGCTGAAGCGCTGAATGTTGTCTGATGGTCTCAGAGAATTGACCCGATTGAAATACAGGTATAATACTATTTTGTCACGGAAAGTGGAGTTTTGGTTGTTCAGGGCAAGACAGTCATACTTTGAGTCAGGGGAAAAAGCAGGGAAGCTTTTGGCTAGATATATAAAGCAGAGAGAGTCTTTTTCTACCATTCCCTCAGTGAAATCTGCTGGTGGTGAAATATTTACCTCAGCCATTGATATTAATAATGCCTTTAAAGAATTCTATCTTGATCTCTATAGTTTCACGTCTTTGTCTACCGATGAAGATATTAGAAAATTTGTGGAACCATTAGAACTCCCTAAACTGACAAATGAGCAAGAAACTCTCTTGATTCTGAGATAACCCTGGAGGAACTTGTCGAGGTAATTAAGTCCTTACCTACAGGCAAGGCTCCGGGGCCAGATGGTTTTTCCGCTGAATTTTTTAGATCTTATGCTACAGAACTGGCTCCACTTTTGTTAGAAGTTTATACTGAATCATTAAAGAATGGAAAGCTTCCGCCATGACAAGCCTGGATCAGTCTGATTCTTAAAAAGGACAAAGATCCAAGCGAGTGTAAAAGTTACTGTCCAATTTCCCTGATCCAGCTAGATGTAAAACTTTTGGCTAAAATTTTGACTAACCGATTAAGTAAAGTTATGACATCTCTTATACATATAGATCAGGTGGGGTTTATTCAGGGTCGTAGCTCTTCTGATAATATTAGGCGTTTCATCAATATCACGTGGTCAGTGGCGAATGATCAGACTCCAGTCGCTACCATCTCACTTGACGCCGAAAAGGCGTTTGATATGGTAGAATGGGATTATCTTTTTAAGATTTTGGAAATGTATGGGTTCGGGAGTACGTTTATTGGTTGGATCAAGTTACTTTATAGACACCCAGTAGCAGCGGTACAAACAAATGGATTAATTTCAGATTATTTTACTTTGGATAGGGGCACCCATCAGGGTTGCCCTCTTTCCCCATTATTGTTCTGTCTTGCCCTGGAACCATTAGCAGCCGCAATAAGAAAGGAGGAGGATTTTCCAGGGGTGACGGCGGGAGGCGTGGCGCATAAGCTTCTGCTTTATGCAGATGATATTTTATTATTTGTCTCTGACCCCATTAGATCTATGCCTTGCCTCCACAGAATTATTAATTCCTTTTCCAAGTTCTCAGGATACAAAGTCAACTGGTCTAAATCCGAAGCTTTGCCTTTGACAGCGTACTGTCCAGTAACTGCCTTCCAGCCAGGCGCCTTCCAGTGGCCCAAACAGGGCATTAAGTATTTGGGCATTTTATTCCCAACAAATTTGTCTGATTTAGCCAGAGTTAATTTTGACCCTTTAATAAAACGGTTTTCGAGCGATGTAGACAGGTGGGCTTCATTACATTTATCGATGATTGGGAAGGTTAATGTTATTAAAATGAACTGTATTCCAAAATTTAACTACTTGCTACAGTCTCTCCTGGTAGATGTCCCCCTCTCTTATTTCAAGCAATTTGATAGCATAGCGAAGTCTTTCATTTGGAGTGGTAAGCGCCCCAGACTACATTTCAATAAATTACATAGGCCGATTGACAAAGGTGGGCTAGGCCTACCCAAGATTTTGTTTTATTATTATGCATTCGGTCTCAGACATTTTGGCTCATTGGTCGCCCCTCCCTGGTTCTGCATTGAACAAGAACTTCTTGCCCCTATTTTGCCATTGCAAAGCCTTTCCATCAAACTAAATAGAGAAGTTAAATCACACCCCATTATTTCACATTTGCACACAGAATGGACAAAAGTGTCCAGAGTGTTTAATTCAGATATTTATCTAAATGTTGCCTCGAGCCTATGGCTAAAAACCAAACTATGCATTAATAAGTCCCCTTTTTGTTGGTCAGAGTGGATTGCGAGGGGGGTTAATTCACTCGGTGATCTTTACAAGAGCGGTGTGATGAGATCCTTTGAAAATCTTGTTCAATATTTTGGGATCCCCAGATCTCAGTTTTTTTAGGTATCTTCAGTTACGCCATTTGCTCTGTACTATTTTTGGGAATAGCATACACCCCCCTAAAGCAGCAGATACTCTAGGAGAGGTGATTTCTGCTTTTGGAAAGGGCCATGAGGCATCAGTGCATTACTCCTTATTAATTCAGAGTCTGGGGGACGGAGATTATGGGAGAAAGATTTAAACCTGGAATTGGAGGAGAGAGAATGGGCTAGGATTTTAAAAAACATAAAAACTGCATCAAGAGATGCAAGGGTGCGCCTTATACAATTCAAGATTTTACATCGGTTCTATTGGACCCCCTCTAAATTGTATAGGCTTGGTCTTAAAGACACACCCACCTGCTGGCGATGCCAATCAGAGGAAGGAGACATGGCCCATGTTTTTTGGTGGTGCGCTGAGATTCAGGAATTTTGGTTGAAGGTACAGAGTGTTCTGTGTGACGTGTTGGGCATTCGGAATTCGTTTTGCCCCAGACTCTGTGTTTTGGGTGATGGGGGTGGTCATCCAAGTAGGTGACAAATACATAAACAATTGGGTCCTCACCAGTGCGATGATAGGCAGGCAGATTGTTTTAAGGGGTTGGAAGTCGGTGGGAGCACCCTCAATTCGGGAGTGGTGCGAGGAGATGGGAAGGGTGGCAGCCTTCGAAGAGGTAACATGTAGAAGGCTGGGGATATGGGATTCTTTTATTGGGAAATGGGGTAGATATTTGACGTTTTTGGGGGGCTCTCGCAGTTGGTCTGTGGAGAGAGAGGTTTAGTTTAGAGCTGTATGTTTATTATAGGTGTATGTGTATGTATGTGTGTATGTATATGCGTATATGTATGTGTATGTATATATTTATTTATTTATTATTTTAATCTCTGTATATGTGTGTACTTATGCAAGACCACTGGGATGTTCGTTTGGGGTCGGGTGGGGTTCTTGATTGGGGAGGGGAAGTAGTGGGAGTTAATGTTGAATCATTGTATATACACTATATTGCCAAAAGTATTCGCTCATCTGCCTTTAGATGCATATGAACTTAAGTGACATCCCATTCTTAATCCATAGGGTTTAATATGACGTCGGCCCACCCTTTGCAGCTATAACAGCTTCAACTCTTCTGGGAAGGCTTTCCACAAGGTTTAGGAGTGTGTTTATGGGAATTTTTGACCATTCTTCCAGAAGCGCATTTGTGAGGTCAGACACTGATGTTGGACGAGAAGGCCTGGCTCGCAGTCTTCGCTCTAATTCATTCCAAAGGTGCTCTATCGGGTTGAGGTCAGGACTCTGTGCAGGCCAGTCAAGTTCTTCCACACCAAACTCGCTCATCCATGTCTTTATGGACCTTGCTTTGTGCACTGGTGCGCAGTCATGTTGGAACAGGAAGGGGCCATCCCCAAACTGTTCCCACAAAGTTGGGAGCATGGAATTGTCCAAAATCTCTTGGTATGCTGAAGCATTCAGAGTTCCTTTCACTGGAACTAAGGGGCCAAGCCCAGCTCCTGAAAAACAACCCCACACCATAATCCCCCTCCACCAAACTTCACAGTTGGCACAATGCAGTCAGACAAGTACCGTTCTCCTGGCAACCGCCAAACCCAGACTCATCCAACAGATTGCCAGATGGAGAAGCGTGATTCGTCACTCCAGAGAACGCGACTCCACTGCTCTAGAGTCCAGTGGCAGCGTGCTTTACACCACTGCATCCGACGCTTTGCATTGCACTTGGTGATGTATGGCTTGGATGCAGCTGCTCGGCCATGGAAACCCATTCCATGAAGCTCTCTACGCACTGTTCTTGAGCTAATCTGAAGGCCACATGAACTTTGGAGGTCTGTAGCGATTGACTCTGCAGAAAGTTGGCGACCTCTGCGCACTATGCGCCTCAGCATCCGCTGACCCCGCTCTGTCATTTTACGTGGCCTACCACTTCGTGGCTGAGTTGCTGTCATTCCCAATTGCTTCCACTTTGTTATAATACCACTGACAGTTGACTGTGGAATATTTAGTAGCGAGGAAATTTCAAGACTGGACTTGTTGCACAGGTGGCATCCTATCACAGTACCATGCTGGAATTCACTGAGCTCCTGAGAGCGGCCCATTCTTTCACAAACGTTTGTAGAAGCAGTCTGCATGCCTAGGTGCTTCATTTTATACACCTGTGGCCATGAAAGTGATTGGAACACCTGAATTCAATTATTTGGATGGGTGAGCGAATACTTTTGGCAATATAGTGTATGTATTGTTTTTCTTTGTTTTGAAAATTTATAAAAATGTTAATCACAAAAAAAAAAATAAATAAATAAAAAAGTGGAAAATTTGGGGATCTCTTGATACCAAGCCATGGTCAGGTAGACCAAGAAAGATTTCAGCCACAACTGCCAGAAGAATTGTTCGGGATACAAAGAAAAACCCACAGGTAACCTCAAGAGAAATACAGGCTGCTCTGGAAAAAGACAGTGTGGTTGTTTCAAGGAGCACAATACTTGTTGACCCCTCTCCAAACATAGTGCTTATGGTTGTGACCATAAAGCTCTATTTTGGTCTCGTCACTCCAAATTGCAGTGTGCCAGAAGCTGTGAGGCATGTCAAGGTGTTGTCAGGCATATTGTAACCAGGCTTTTTGTGGCATTGGCTTCTTTCTGGCAACTCGACCATGCAGCTCATTTTGTTCAAGTATCATCGTATTGTGCTCCTTGAAACAACCACACCGTCTTTTTCAAGAGCAGCCTGTATTTCTCCTGAGGTTACCTGTGGGTTTTTCTTTGTATCCTGAACAATTCTTCAGGCAGTTGTGGCTGAAATCTTTCTTCGTCTACCTGACATTGGCTTGGCATCAAGAGATCCCCGAACTTTCCACTTCTTAATAAGTGATTGAACAGTACTGACTGGCATTTTCAAGGCTTTGGATATCTTTTTATATCCTTTTCCATCTTTATAAAGTTCCATTACCTTGTTACGCAGGTCTTTTGACAGTTCTTTTCTGCTCCCCATAGCTCAGTATCTAGCCTGCTCAGTGCATCCACGTGAGAGCTAACAAACTCATTGACTATTTATACACAGACACTAATTGCAATTTAAAAAGCCACAGGTGTGGGAAATTAACCTTTAATTGCCATTTAAACCTGTGTGTGTCACCTTGTGTGTCTATAACAAGGCCAAACATTCAAAGGTATGTAAACTTTTGATCAGGGCCATTTGGGTGATTTCTGTTATCATTATGATTTAAAAAGGAGCCAAACAACTATGTGATAATAAATGGCTTCATATGATCACAATCCTTAAATAAAAGACAGTTTTTTTGCTTGATCAGTCATATTTTCAATATCAATGCCAAAATTTCACAATTTCTGCCAGGGTATGCAAACTTTTGAGCACAACTGTATATATTTAATTTCTGAGTCAAGAATATCCAGAAGTTTTTTCAGGGTTACCTTTTCATAAAATATCAAAATATCTGACATTTTTTAAAACATCACAAACATTCATGAGGGTCCTCCATGTTTAATGGGGTTTTCTTTCTTTGTTTTGTACATGAAAATAAAATGCCACCTGACTTTGATTTTGTGGACAAAAGTTTTTCAAATATTAATAGCCTATTTTAAAACTAAATTGTTTCAGTGCTTTTTTTTTAAAAAAGAAATAATAACAAAAGTGCACTAATATATTATTCTGCACCACTAAATTATTGTGCATTACTCATGACAATATTTATTTTTTTCAGAACAAAATGAGACTTATTTTTTTATTACTATCTCTGGATGGTTACGCCATATTAAACTTTTTTTTTTTTACCTTTTTAATCAGTAACGTATATTATAATGAAAATCCAGAAGCATATTTAAGAGATTTTAGTAACCCTAAAGATAGTAGGCTAACAGTTTGAACAAATTAGTCCATCAACAAAAGATTAATATAAAGAGACAAAACATCTTTTCACCATGCTTTGAGACTTCAAACAGTCAGTACTAACTGCAGTTAAAGCAAGCAAATAAAACTCACTCATTACGCCACAGACACCAACTCATGCTAAGTACCTCTGTCTTTTTTTAGCCCCACTTCTTCAGGCTTCTCATCTGAAAGTGGGACAAATTGTGAATTATAACTTTTTTTCTGTAAGCAAGATGTGTAATTGCTGCCACTCACAATCGGGAAACAATGCAGACCCCAAAACAACAGCAATACAATATTCTGGATTGATTCAAAACATGTTTCCAAACACAAACACTTCAGGTAGGCTAATTCAAAGGGTAATGGTGCCAACACTGCTTGGTGCACCTGTCTTAGGTGTTTGGAAATTACCATCATCCCAGCACATAATGACATAACAACATGCAGCACAAATGACACAAAATGCTAGAAATTAGATGTACCAATGCTGAAAGACTGAGAACTGATACTTGTATTTGCCAGGACAATATACAGTGGCAAGAAAAGTATGTTTACCCTTTGGAATTACCTGCTTTTATGTATTAATTTTGTCTTAAAATCTGGTTTGATCTTCATTTAAGTTACAATAATGAACAGACACAATCTGTTAACTAATAACACAAATGATTGTTCTTGTACATACAGTGGATATAAAAAGTCTACACACCCCTGTTAAAACAGCAGGTTTTTGTGATGTAAAAAATGAATACAGATTTTTTGCAACTTTAATATAAACATTACAACCTATGCAATGCCACTGAAAACCAAAGTGACACATTTCAGAGAAAAAATAAATAAATAAAAAATGCAGAATAACTTAACTGCATAAGTGTGCACATCCCTGAACTAATACTTTTTAGTTTTTATTACAGCACTCAGTCTGTTTGGATAAGAGTCTATTAGCTTGGCACATCTTGACTTGGGAATATTTTCCCACTCTTCTTTGCAAAAATGTTCCAGATCCGTCAAATTGCGAGGGCATCTCCTGTGTACGGCCCTCTTCAGGTCCCCCCACAGATTTTCTATAGGATTCAGGTCTGGGCTCTGGCTGGGCCATTTCAAAACATTCATCTTTTTTTGCTGAATCATTGTCATGCTGAAAGGTGAAAGATCTCTTCATTTTCAGCTTTCTAGCAGATGCCAGAAGGTTCTGTGCCAAATTTGACTGGTACTTGGAGCTATTCATGATTCCCTCCACCTTTAAAGCCCCAGTTCCAGCTGAAGAAAAGCAGCCCCAAAGCATGATGCTGCTACCACCATGCTTCACCGTGGGTATGGTGTTCTTTTGCTGATGTGCTGTGTTGTTTTTGCACCAAACATACCTTTTACAATTTTGGGCAAAAGTTCAATCTTGGTCTCGTCTGACCATAACACATTTTTCCACATGGTTTTGGGAGAATGGATATAGGTTTTTGCAAAGTTTAGCTGGGCTTGGATGATTTTTTTTTTTTCATCAGAAAACGCTTGTTCTTGCTACCCTGCCCCGTAGCCCAGACAGATGGAGAATACAGGAGATAGTTGTCACATGTAGGGAGCAACCAGTACTTGCCAGAAAGAGCTGCAGCTCCTTTAATGTTGCTGTAGGCCTCTTGACAGCCTCCCTGACCAGTTTTCTCTTTGTCTTATCATCAATTTTGGAGGGACGTCCTGTTCTTGATAATGTCACTGTTGTGCCATACTTTCTCCACTTGTTGATGACTGTCTTCACTGTGTTCCATGGTATATCTAATGCCTTGCACATTTTTTTGTAGCCCTCACCTGAGCGATACCTTTCAACAATGAGATCCCGTTGATGCTTTGTAAGCTCTTTGTGGCCCATTACTCTTGTAGTAGCATGCAACCAAGATGTCAGAAAAATCCTACAAGAACAGTTGAGATTTATTTGGAGACACTTCAGGTGAAGACAGTTGTATACTATTTCACATGAGCTTGATGATTGGTTGATTCTGAACACAGCCACATACCCAATTATAAAAGGGTGTGCACACTTATGCAGTTAGGTTATTCTAAGTTTTTAATTTATTTTTTCTCTGAAATGTGTCACTTTGGTTTTCAGTGGCACTGCATAGGTTGTAATTTTTACATTAAAAGTGCAAAAAGTCTGACATGATTTATCTTTGTTTCATTTTTTACATCACAAAAACCTGCTGTTTTAACAGGGGTGTGTAGACTTTTTATATCCACTGCATTGAATACATCATTCAAACATTCACAGTGTAGGTTGGAAAAGGTATGTGAACCCCTAAGCTAATGACATCAACAAAAGACAATTAGAGTCAGGAGTTCGCAAACCTGGCATCCAATTAATGAAACGAGATTGGAGGTGTGGGTTAAAGCTACTTTGCCTTATAAAAAGCACTCAAACGTTTTAAGTTTGCCATTCACAAGAAGCATCCGCTGATGTGGACCATGCCTCGCAAAAAAGAGATCTCAGAAGACCTACGATCAAGAATTGCTGCTTTGAATAAAGGTGGAAAGTAGGGGTGCACCGATTGATCGGCCACCGATCTAAATTGGCTGAACTTCTTCTAAATCTGTGATCGACGATCGGACAAACGTGCCTAGTTTCAGGGCTGATATTTTTTGCAGCATGCAGGAAATCACACATACACTGCTCCTCTAATGAATAAGCTTGTCCAAGGTGATAATTATGAGAAATCTTAATCTAGTTTAAAACACGTTTGTAGAAATGTAATCTTTGTGTCTGTTGGTTTTCAAAAAACATTTACAGCATTTTCTTTTATTATATATATAAAATGATTTTAAAAAATGTCATGTGGTGTAACCATTAAGTAAATGGTATTCAAATATTTTCATTTCACCTTGAATAAGAATGTATCAAACAAAAAAATTCAAACATATTTTAAGCGATGTTTCTTTTTATATATATTTAATTTTTGAGTTAAGAATATCAAGAAGTTTTCTCAGGGTTACCTTTTTCATAAAATGTCAAAATATCCGATATTTTTGAAAACATCACAAACATTCATGAGGGTCCTCCATGTTTAATGGGGTTTTCCTTTTCTTTTTTTTTTTCTTTTTTTTTGCACATGACAATAAAATAGCACCCGACATGTAGGTTACGCCACCTGACTTTGATTTTGTGGACAAAAGTTTTTCAAAAATGAATAGCCTATTTTAAAACTAAATTGTTTCAGTGCTTTTTTTTTTAAAGAAATAATAACAAAAGTGCACTAATATATTATTCTGCACCACTAAATTATTCTGCATTACTCATGACAATATTTATTTTTTTCAGAACAAAATGAGACTTATTTTTTTTTATTACTATCTCTGGATGGTTACGCCATATTAAACTTTTTTTTTTTACCTTTTTAATCAGTAACATGTATATTATAATGAAAATCCAGAAGCATATTTAAGAGATTTTAGTAACCCTAAAGATAGTAGGCTAACAGTTTGAACAAATTAGTCCATCAACAAAAGATTAATAAAGAGACAAAGCATCTTTTCACCATGCTTTGAGACTTCAAACAGTCAGTACTAACTGCAGTTAAAGCAAGCAAATAAAACTCACTCATTACGCCACAGACACCAACTCATGCTAAGTACCTCTGTCTTTTTTTAGCCCCACTTCTTCAGGCTTCTCATCTGAAAGTGGGACAAATTGTGAATTATAACTTTTTTTCTGTAAGCAAGATGTGTAATTGCTGCCACTCACAATCGGGAAACAATGCAGACCCCAAAACAACAGCAATACAATATTCTGGATTGATTCAAAACATGTTTCCAAACACAAACACTTCAGGTAGGCTAATTCAAAGGGTAATGGTGCCAACACTGCTTGGCGCACCTGTCTTAGGTGTTTGGAAATTACCATCATCCCAGCACATAATGACATAACAACATGCAGCACAAATGACACAAAATGCTAGAAATTAGATGTACCAATGCTGAAAGACTGAGAACTGATACTTGTATTTGCCAGGACAATATACAGTGGCAAGAAAAGTATGTTTACCCTTTGGAATTACCTGCTTTTATATATTAATTTTGTCTTAAAATCTGGTTTGATCTTCATTTAAGTTACAATAATGAACAGACACAATCTGTTAACTAATAACACAAATGATTGTTCTTGTACATACAGTGGATATAAAAAAGTCTTAGTTTTTATTACAGCACTCAGTCTGTTTGGATAAGAGTCTATTAGCTTGGCACATCTTGACTTGGGAATATTTTCCCACTCTTCTTTGCAAAAATGTTCCAGATCTGTCAAATTGCGAGGGCATCTCCTGTGTACGGCCCTCTTCAGGTCCCCCCACAGATTTTCTATAAGATTCAGGTCTGGGCTCTGGCTGGGCCATTTCAAAACATTCATCTTTTTTTGCTGAATCATTGTCATGCTGAAAGGTGAAAGATCTCTTCATTTTCAGCTTTCTAGCAGATGCCAGAAGGTTCTGTGCCAAATTTGACTGGTACTTGGAGCTATTCATGATTCCCTCCACCTTCACTAAAGCCCCAGTTCCAGCTGAAGAAAAGCAGCCCCAAAGCATGATGCTGCCACCACCATGCTTCACCGTGGGTATGGTGTTCTTTTGCTGATGTGCTGTGTTGTTTTTGCACCAAACATACCTTTTACAATTTTGGGCAAAAAGTTCAATCTTGGTCTCATCAGACCATAACACATTTTTCCACATGGTTTTGGGAGAATGGATATAGGTTTTTGCAAAGTTTAGCTGGGCTTGGACGTTATTTTTACATCAGAAAAGGCTTGGTCTTGCCACCCTGCCCCATAGCCCAGACAGGATATACGGGAGATAGCTGTCACATGTAGGGAGCAACCAGTACTTGCCAGAAAGAGCTGCAGCTCCTTTAATGTTGCTGTAGGCCTCTTGACAGCCTCCCTGACCAGTTTTCTCTTTGTCTTCTCATCAATTTTGGAGGGACGTCCTGTTCTTGATTATGTCACTGTTGTGCCATACTTTCTCCACTTGTTGATGACTGTCTTCACTGTGTTCCATGGTATATCTAATGCCTTGGACATTTTTTTGTAGCCCTCACCTGAGCGATACCTTTCAACAATGAGATCCCGTTGATGCTTTGTAAGCTCTTTGTGGCCCATGACTCTTGTAGTAGCATGCAACCAAGATGTCAGAAAAATCCTACAAGAACAGCTGAGATTTATTTGGAGTCACTTCAGGTGAAGACAGTTGTGTACTATTTCACATGAGCTTGATGACTGGTTGATTCTGAACGCAGCCACATACCCAATTATAAAAGGGTGTGCACACTTATGCAGTTAGGTTATTCTAAGTTTTTTTATTTATTTTTGCTCTGAAATGTGTCACTTTGGTTTTCAGTGGCACTGCATAGGTTGTAATTTTTACATTAAAGGTGCAAAAAGTCTGACATGATTTATCTTTGTTTCATTTTTTACATCACAAAAACCTGCTGTTTTAACAGGGGTGTGTAGACTTTTTATATCCACTGTATTGAATACATCATTCAAACATTCACAGTGTAGGTTGGAAAAAGTATGTGAACCCCTAAGCTAATGACATCAACAAAAGACAATTAGAGTCAGGAGTTCGCAAATCTGGCATCCAATTAATGAAACGAGATTGGAGGTGTGGGTTAAAGCTACTTTGCCTTATAAAAAGCACTCAAACGTTTTAAGTTTGCCATTCACAAGAAGCATCTGCTGATGTGGACCATGCCTCGCAAAAAAGAGATCTCAGAAGACCTACGATCAAGAATTGTTGCTTTGAATAAAGGTGGAAAGTAGGGGTGCACCGATTGATCGGCCACCGATCTAAATTGGCTGAACTTCTTCTAAATCTGTGATCGACGATCGGACAAACGTGCCTAGTTTCAGGGCTGATATTTTTTGCAGCATGCAGGAAATCACACATACACTGCTCCTCTAATGAATAAGCTTGTCCAAGGTGATAATTATGAGAAATCTTAATCTAGTTTAAAACACATGTTTGTAGAAATGTAATCTTTGTCTATGTTGGTTTTCAAAAAACATTTACAGCATTTTCTTTTATTATATATATATATATTTATATATTTAATGATTTAAAAAAATGTCATGTGTAACCATTAAGTAAAAGGTATTCAAATATTTTAATTTCACATTGAATAAGAATGTATCAAACAAAACAAAAAAAATCAAACATATTTTAAGCGATGTTTCTTTTTATATATATTTAATTTTTGAGTTAAGAATATCAAGAAGTTTTCTCAGGGTTACCTTTTTCATAAAATGTCAAAATATCTGATATTTTTTAAAACATCACAAACATTCATGAGGGTCCTCCCTGTTTAATGGGGTTTTCCTTTTCTTTTTTTTTTGTCACATGACAATAAAATGGCACCCGACATGTAGGTTACGCCACCTGACTTTGATTTTGTGGACAAAAGTTTTTCAAATATTAATAGCCTATTTTAAAACTAAATTGTTTCAGTGCTTTTTTTTTTTTTTTTTTCTTTTTTTTTAAGAAATAACAACAAAAGTGCACTAATAAATTATTCTGCATTACTCATGACAATATTTATTTTTTTCAGAACTTAATGAGACTTTTATATTATTTTTTAAATTACTGACTCAGGATGGTTACGCCACATTAATTTTTTTTTTACCTTTTAATCAGTAACATGGATATTTTAATGAAAATCCAGAAGCATATTTAAGAGATTTTAGTAACCCTAAAGATAGTAGGCTAACAGTTTGAACAAATTAGTCCATCAACAAAAGATTAATAAAGAGACAAAGCATCTTTTCACCATGCTTTGAGACTTCAAACAGTCAGTACTAACTGCAGTTAAAGCAAGCAAATAAAACTCACTCATTACGCCACAGACACCAACTCACACCAAGTACCTCTGTCTTTTTTTAGCCCCACTTCTTCAGGCTTCTCATCTGAAAGTGGGACAAATTGTGAATTATAACTTTTTTTCTGTAAGCAAGATGTGTAATTGCTGCCACTCACAATCGGGAAACAATGCAGACCCCAAAACAACAGCAATACAATATTCTGGATTGATTCAAAACATGTTTCCAAACACAAACACTTCAGGCAGGCTAATTCAAAGGGTAATGGTGCCAACACTGCTTGGCACACCTGTCTTAGGTGTTTGGAAATTACCATCATCCCAGCACATAATGACATAACAACATGCAGCACAAATGACACAAAATGCTAGAAAGTAGATGTACCAATGCTGAAAGACTGAGAACTGATACTTGTATTTGCCAGGACAATATACAGTGGCAAGAAAAGTATGTTTACCCTTTGGAATTACCTGCTTTTATGTATTAATTTTGTCTTAAAATCTGGTTTGATCTTCATTTAAGTTACAATAATGAACAGACACAATCTGTTTTAACTAATAACACAAATGATTGTTCTTGTACATACAGTGGATATAAAAAGTCTTAGTTTTTATTACAGCACTCAGTCTGTTTGGATAAGAGTCTATTAGCTTGGCACATCTTGACTTGGGAATATTTTCCCACTCTTCTTTGCAAAAATGTTCCAGATCTGTCAAATTGCGAGGGCATCTCCTGTGTACGGCCCTCTTCAGGTCCCCCCACAGATTTTCTATAGGATTCAGGTCTGGGCTCTGGCTGGGCCATTTCAAAACATTCATCTTTTTTTGCTGAATCATTGTCATGCTGAAAGGTGAAAGATCTCTTCATTTTCAGCTTTCTAGCAGATGCCAGAAGGTTCTGTGCCAAATTTGACTGGTAATTGGAGCTATTCATGATTCCCTCCGCCTTCACTAAAGCCCCAGTTCCAGCTGAAGAAAAGCAGCCCCAAAGCATGATGCTGCTACCACCATGCTTCACCGTGGGTATGGTGTTCTTTTGCACCAAACATACCTTTTACAATTTTGGGCAAAATGTTCAATCTTGGTCTCATCAGACCATAACACATTTTTCCACATGGTTTTGGGAGAATGGATATAGGTTTTTGCAAAGTTTAGCTGGGCTTGGACGTTATTTTTACGTCAGAAAAGGCTTGGTCTTGCCACCCTGCCCCATAGCCCAGACAGGATATACGGGAGAGAGCTGTCACATGTAGGGAGCAACCAGTCCTTGCCAGAAAGAGCTGCAGCTCCTTTAATGTTGCTGTAGGCCTCTTGACAGCCTCCCTGACCAGTTTTCTCTTTGTCTTCTCATCAATTTTGGAGGGACGTCCTGTTCTTGATAATGTCACTGTTGTGCCATACTTTCTCCACTTGTTGATGACTGTCTTCACTGTGTTCCATGGTATATCTAATGCCTTGGACATTTTTTGTAGCCCTCACCTGAGCGATACCTTTCAACAATGAGATCCCGTTGATGCTTTGTAAGCTCTTTGTGGCCCATGGCTCTTGTAGTAGCATGCAACCAAGAAGATGTCAGAAAAATCCTACAAGAATAGCTGAGATTTATTCGGAGTTAATCAGAGTCACTTCAGGTGAAGACAGTTGTGTCCACAGCCACATACCCAATTATAAAAGGGTGTGCACACTTATGCAGTTAGGTTATTCTAAGTTTTTTATTTTTTCTCTGAAATGTGTCACTTTGGTTTTCAGTGGCACTGCACAGGTTGTAATTTTTACATTAAAGGTGCAAAAAGTCTGATATGATTTATCTGTTTCATTTTTTACATCACAAATCCTGCTGTTTTAACAGGGGTGTGTAGACTTTTTATATCCACTGTATTGAATACATCATTCAAACATTCACAGTGTAGGTTGGAAAAAGTATGTGAACCCCTAAGCTAATGACATCAACAAAAGACAATTAGAGTCAGGAGTTCGTAAATCTGGCATCCAATAAATGAAATGAGATTGGAGGTGTGGGTTAGAGCTACTTTGCCTTATAAAAAGCATTAAAACTTTTAAAGATTGCCATTCACAAGAAGCGTGCACCGATTGATCAGCCACCGATCTAAATTGGCTGAACTTCTTCTAAATCTGTGATCGACGATCGGACAAACATGCCTAGTTTCAGGGCTGATATTTTTTGCAGCATGCAGGAAATCACACATACACTGCTCCTCTAATGAATGAGTGCTTGCTCCACCCTTGAAGCATGACATTGTGGCCTCTGGAGGGTGAGCTGTTGGCAATTGTAAGCATTCGCAAATCTAAACTTTCAGACATGCTGTATGAATATGCTGGGTTGTTTTAAAAAATGTGTAAGAATTACATGTGTATGAATATTAAGTTGCCCATTTTCAAAAGTTATTACAGTAGTAATTCTGACTTGCTGCACAGAGGGGACAAAGATACTGCAAACGGGTATAAAAACAAATTAAACAACAAATAAACATGCAAATACAAATCTGAGTATACGTGATGTAACACGAGTAGTGACAATCAGAAGTTGTGTGAAGTGATAGAGACTGTTTAAATGATTATGAGCACTTTCAGCTTCACTCCCTTCAACATGCACACTCTCTGTGACAATCACAGGATTGAGAAACACTGTGTTACAACAAAACGCCCAAGGCGGTATTCATCGGGAAAGGAAAAAGCAGGAACTGGATTAACACTCAAAGACATTTTTTGAAGACTTAACATAAAAGCGCATACTCAAAACACTGCTGCGTGCGTCTCACTCTCTCTCTCAGGTGTTCCCGGCTCCTCTTTTTATCTCTCTCCCGCTGATTGGGCAACTCGGCACCAGCGTGAAACCTCTCAGCCCAGCCACGCCCTCCTCCTCGTTACATACCCCCACCGCTCGATTCAGGCCGGGGAAACCTCCGGACTGACTTACTCTCACCCCCCTCCTCCTGGAGGGGAGGAGTTGCCCCTTTGGCCATTCCATCGCCGGCTGGTCTTCCCCACCTCCTGGGTACATGGGTAGGACGAGGGGAGGGGAGAGAGAAAGATAGCAGGAGAGAAATAGAGAGAATGAGAGAGAGAGAAAAAAAACCATGGACGGTTCCCGACCATGCCGCCATTCGGTCCTCAGCCAGCTGTCCAGCGATCCTCCGAGACACTGGGCGATGGCACTGGGTTCCACCTCCTGGCGGCCGGGAGCGGTTCCTCCACCACCCAACAAATGGCAGTGGTTCCTCCGCCTCCCAGCGGATGGCAATTATCTCTCTCCTGCTGACTGGGCAACTCCAGATGCCATTGGCCGCTGAATCAACTCTCAGAAAGACTTTAGCACACACTGACTAAAACCTAACATCAACAATAGTTCTTACTTTTGACATGTAAAACATTGCTGTATGCATGTCTCTCATCTCTCTCTCTCTCACTCGGTTGCTCAATATGTCACTAATGACCTCCGATAGTGACAACAGAACTATCTCATCACATGTTAGCATTTCGCAATTTGGATGTCATGTGTAAATTTATTTTTACTGTGTGGCGCGCACAAATCATCATAACTGCATTGCATATAACTGAATGCAAAAGCATGTGCAAAGCTCTCACTGTTGAAACAAGTTGCTGATATCGCTAATGGCCGATCTTAGTGTTAAAAAAAAAATCAGTGATCGTATCTGCCTTAAATTTCCTGATCAGTGAACCACTAGTGTCTAACTGTCTAACTGACCAATGTCCACAAATTGTCTATAAATGGAGATGATTTAGTACCATGTTTACTCTCCCTAGAAGTGGCCATCCAGCAAAGATGACTCAAAGGGCACACCGCAGAATGCTCAATGAGATAAAAAAAAAAAACTTAAGAGTGACAGCTAAAGACTTGAAGGAATCATTGGAACTGGTTAACATCTCTGTTCATGAGTCTACTATACGGAAAACTTTAAAATAGTCATAGTGTCCATGGCAGGACACCACGAAGGAAGCCTTTACGACAAAAACATTGCTGCGCGCCATTGCAACGCTACTGGGAAAATGTTTTTGTGGACTGATGTAACTTAGGTTGAATTGTTTGGGAAGAACACGCAGCACTATGTATGGCGTAAAAAGCACACCGCATACCAATATGAAATCATCATCCCAAAGCTGAAGTACGGTGGAGGGAGCATCATGATTTGGGGCTGCTTTGTTGCTTCGGGGCCTAGGCCGCTTGCCATCATCGAGGGAAAAATGAATTCCCAAGTTTATCAAGATATCCTACAGGATAATGTCAGAGTGGCTGTGTGCCAGCTAAAGCTCAGTAGAAGTTGGGTGATGCAGCAGGACAATGACCCTAAACATTGAAGTAAATCCACTATAGAACGGTTTCAAAAAAAGACAATCCACCTTTTGGAGTGGCCCAGTCAGAGCCCAGAACTTAACCCAATAGAGATGCTGTGGAATGACCTCAAGAGAGCCATTCACAACAGACATGCTTTGAATATGGCTGATCTGAAGCAGTTCTGTAAGGAAGAATGGTTCAAAACACTTGAACGTTGTGCAGGTCTAATCCGCAGCTATTGGAGACACTTGGTTGAGGATATTGCTGCCAAAAGAGGGTCCACCAGTTATTAAATCCTATGGAAGGAGGAAGTGGGGACTGGGTGAGCACTCCAGCGACATTAATTGTAGCACTTTTCAGTGTACATCAACATAAACATAACTGTGCTTTTCAGCACACCAACTAAAACACATTCCACATACAGCCTTGCTTTTCATCAGACACATGAACACAGACACACACAGCTTTGTGCATCTATCTCTCCCCATCTGCCGCTGTCTCCTCTCCATAAATACTCCCGCTGCTCCTCCCTGGAATGCGAGACCGGTGTGGCACACAGGTGGAACTCGTTCACCACTCATCTCTCCGGCTTCATTCTGCCCAGACGGCGCTCGACCACACACTGTTCGCCACAAATGTGTTCAATAAAAAAATGAAAGATAATAATTGTTTGTGTGTTGTTAGCTTAAGCACATTGTGTTTGTCTATACTTGTGACTTTGATGAAGATATCACATTTTATGACCAATTAATGCAGAAAACCAAAGGGTTCACATACTTTTTCTTGCCACTGTAGCCAAACTCTAAACCATCATAAATCAAAATAGACACCTTATTTTTTTTAAAGTCATTCTTATGTACTGGTTAAGACACCACCGATAGGAATTAGAGTTTACCGATTAATAAGTGCTGATAGTTGGTTTTCGGAACTATCGGCAATGGTATTCCCTCATGGCAGTGGTCTCTTTCAGCAGGATAATGCGCCCTGTCACACCGCACACATACACGGCCGTCCACGTGATGTAAAAGAAAACGGGACTCATCGGATCAGGCGACCTTCTTCCACTGCTCAAAGGCTCCATTCCGACGCTCGCGTGCCCATTGTAGGGGCTTAGGACGGTGGTTAGAGGTCATCATGGGCACTCTGAGAGGTCTGTGGCTACGCAGCCCCTATTCACAGCAGGGTGCGATGCATTGTGTGTTGTGACACATACCTCCCGTAACCATCATTAAAACTTTCTGTCGGAGACAAAGACCCTTCCCCTGAGAGAGAATGAATGTGAGGAGACTTAATGATTGAATGTATTGTTTGTAGCTTATTCACAAAATCAAGTTTAAGTTAAAAGAAGTAATCTGACTATACAGTTTCTTTGCATAAAGACTTTACTTTAGACCTACACTACCGTTTAAAAGTTTTAGATCGGTAAGATTTTTTAATGTTTTTAAAAGAAGTCTCTTCTGCTCACCAAGGCTGAATTTATTTGATAAATGAATTTATTTGATAAATACAGCAAAAACAGTGATATTGTGAAATATTTTTACAATTTAAAATAACTTTTCTATTTGAATTTATTGTAAAATGCAATTTATTCCTGTAATCAAAGCTGAATTTTCAGCATCATTACTGCAGTCTTCAGTGTCACATGGTCCTTCAGAAATCATTCTAATGTGCTGATTTTCTAACATGGGCATATTTACAGCACATTTTACACATTTACACCCGAACAGATATTTGCAAGCACAAGCTTCGTTGATGATAATGATGCAGCATAAACACTAGTTAAAATATAATCTAAACATTCATATTATTTTTATATCATATCACATATCATATTTATATCATACAGCATACAATTTAAATACCTGCTTTAGCTGAAACAACATTTAAATGTAACTAAAACTTGCCTATTAGGACATATTTCAAATTTCAATACTCTGAATCCTGGCTGGCAAGTCTGGAAATAGTCCAACTAGTAAAATATGTACATGTTTATATAAAATAGCATGTCAAGTAATGTAAGTAAAACTAAATGACTTACTCATCCGAAATTGTATCCTCGACTGGATCAAGTCGCTCTTCAAAATGCAAACGCTCCTCGTCGGATTCCCGCTCTTCTTCTGAGGAAAATGTGAACTCTTCGTCACTATCCAGGACCATCTGTAGAGCTTCCTCACCTGTGTAGCGTGTCATCTTCCAAACGCGCAGAAAAGTGAATGAACTTGATGTTTTTTAAGGCACTGTTGGGGGCGTTTACCGTTTGCATTGATCGTCTCAGCACATTACCGTATGAATAGCGCACTCTGCTGGTGGGTGTGATCATATTAGCGATAATTAGCTGAGCCAGGAGAAACTGTACATCTCTTTGTTTCATACAGATTATATTGCAGGAGAATATTTGTTTTAAATTTGAATTGTTTTATTTAAAAGTACACATTTTAAGCTTTCTTTAGACATATGTTTCATGTTTGTGTGATAAGTATTCGCTGAGTTTCAGTTCATTTTTGTGACGTGTTTCAGAAAGATGCTCGCGGAGACAGAGACGGCTGAAAGCGCACACTGTTTATTTTCTTTATTTTACAAAAGCACAAGGATTTGTTGTTATTGTGAGTGTACATAAATAAAAGTAGACCCTTTATAGTCTCTAATGATGTTTTACACTTATCTGTATGCCCAAAAATGACGGAGTATTTTAAGTTGTTTCCGCTGTTATGTGGAAAAAATCCAGCAGGACGCACCGGCGCATCCGTCGACCCCAGAGGGTTAACATGTTGTGGTGGTGGGGGCGTGGTTAAGCGCCAGATTGTGAATGGAAAGCGCGATCAGGAGATGAGAACGATAAGGATCATCACCTGGCAATGATTGCCTTTAACAGCGTTTTTGTCACTGCAGTGACAGTGGAGATGGGCTTTTAAGAGTGAGCCAGATGCCAGTGAGGGAGAGAGAGCTGCACGGAGCACAGTGTTCCAGAGTGCGATATCTGTGTTGTGCAGAAAAGCCTTATTTGTGTGTGTCCACTGAAAAGTGTGATTTTGAGACTGTGAAAAGTGTGGGAAATAAAGCCCCTTTTGAGTTGGATCTTGCCATCTCCCGCTTCCTCCTTGCCACGAAAGCTAAGAACTTTGTTACACGTGTTCGTTTTAAAAATAAACTTTTTTTTTTTTCTCCAAGGGTGAATCTTGCAATACTTGTTAAGAACATGCCCAGGTCACATTTCACCAATTTTTTTTTAAAGAATCAAGGATATTGAGATTTTTTATTTTTTTTTGCCTTGTGACATGTTCTTCATGATTTTTTAAAAAATAAGCCTACTTATCCTTATGTAAAATATATATTTTTTATTTTTATTATGGGGTGAAATATGACCTGGACATGTTTTCTTGAGATTAACCCTTAAGTTTAGACCTCGTTTCCACCAGATGCGTTTAGGGTGATCCGATCACTTGTGGTCAGCGCTAAATACAGGTCTAAATGGAGTCTAACACGTTTTGTGATCGGATCACAAAAACCACATATGAATGTGGTCAAAAACGCATGTGACCACATCCTGTATGCATCCCGGCAGCAGAGAAGCACCACCCCTCACCTGTCAATCAAACGCTGACCCGAGATGCATCTTAATTATGTGTAATCAGGGTCTTAGTCATATGGGAAAGGCTTAAGGTTAGACCACATCCTTAAATCTTTTGTCTGAAAAATGTTTGTGTATAGAAGAAAGGGAGCAACAGGAGTCAAGTGGCAAATGAGAGACTTATTGCCATATATCTTTAATCTAGTATGGGGTAGTTCTTCAGTATCTACATGCCTTGTCAAAGATCGTATTGTTCTTCATGATTATCCTACTGTATCTAAACTCTCAGTATATATGGGGTTGCACCTCATTCAGTCATGCAAGGAACCAAACACATTCATATTAGAAAATAAAGCTCACTCACCCAACAAAACTTTGGCATCTTCTACATCAAAGTCTCCATCACCATCAGCATCAATGACTCCTCCGAGAGTGCCTTCAGTTGAGAAGAGATCAAAGATAAGTCTATCAGCTTTCAGTTACCTGAGGAGGTGTTGTGCATTGACTACAATAGTGTACACATAAAATATAGGCAATTATTCACATCATACAGCTTTAATTTCAATTAATGTAATGTTTATCACACACCAATAACATAAAAAATGTATAAAAAGTACTTACCAGCCACACTGTCATAGTCCACAATGTCAAACCAGACGACACCCACAGACAACCAGGCCCCGAGCAGGGCCAACACCAGAATCCAGCTAAACAGAGAGTTTCTATTAGCCTTCTTATCACTCTTAACGGCTGTATTTACCACGGGAGACTCTGAGAACACACACAAACACAAACAGATAATAGATGTGTTGTATCTGTACTCATCAAAAGACACTTTGCCAGAAGATATCATTCCATATCTGTGGTTCATAAACAAACTGTAATAGTAACTTGAACCTACACTATGCACAGCTAGAGTGAGAAACAGTGAAGTTTTCAAAAACCAAATGATTTTCAAAAGTGATAAACACCCATAACTTATTAACCACCTACTGTTTTGATTAAAGCGTCAATGATAATTAGGAATGTTTAAGATTACGATTAAAGGGGGGCCTGGGTAGCTCAGTGGTAAAATACGCTGGCTACCACCCCTGGAGTTCGCTAGCTCGCTATTTCGAATCCCAGGGTGTGCTGAGTGACTCCAGCCAGGTCTCCTAAGCAACCAAACTGCCCGGTTGCTAGGGAGGGTAGAGTCACATGGGGTAACCTCCTCGTGGTCGCTATAATGTGGTTCATTCTCGGTGGTGCGCGTGGTGAGTTGTGCGTGGATGCCGCGGTGGATGGCGTGAAGGCTCCACACGCACTATGTCTCCGTGGCAACGCACTCAACAAGCCACGTGATAAGATGCACGGGTTGACAGTCTCAGACACGGAGGCAACTGGGATTCGTCCTCCACCACCCGGACTGAGGCGAACCACTACACGACCACGAGGACTTAAAAGCACATTGGGAATTGGGCATTCCAAATTGAGACAAAAAGGGGAAAAATTCCTGTTGGCTTCATACACTTTTGAATTTTGTTTTTATACCATTTTCAATTGAAGTTTTGATTAAATTACTCTAAAAATGTGAAGTGGTGTTGCATCAAGTAATAGCAAATTTTCCTTACACACTGAACACATATCAGAGCACACATCTTAAAGGTACAGTTCACCCAAAAATGAAAATTCTCATCATTTACTCACCCTCATGCCATCCCAGATGTATATGACTTTCTTTCTTCTGCAGAACACAAATGAAGATTTTTAGAAGAATATTTCAGCTCTGTAGGTCCATATAATGCAAGTGAATGGTGACCAGAACTTTGAAGCTCAAAAAGCACATAAAGGCAGCATAACAGTAATCCATATGACAGTGTCAGAAGTGATATGATAGGTGTGTGTCTGTGTGTGTATTTGTGAGAGAGAAACAGATTAATATTTAAGTCCTGTTTTACTGTAAATTCTCCTCCCTGCCCAGTAGGTGGCGATATGCACTAAGAATCGCCAAAAACAGAAGAAGAAAAACTGTTAGGAGAGAAGAGTGCTTTGGAGGGCTGGTTGAAAATGGAGATTTATCGTAAAAAAAAAAAAAAAAAAAAAAGGACTTAAATATTGATCGGTTTCTCACCCACACCTATCATATCGCTTCTTAAAACATGGATTTAACCACTGGAGTCATATGGATTACTTTTATGCTGCATTTACATGCTTTTGGGAGCTTCAAAGTTTTGACCACAGAACTGAGATATCCTTCTAAAAGACTTAATTTGTGTTCAGCAGAAGAAAGAAAGTCATACACATCTGGGATATCATGAGGGTGAGTAAATGATGAGAGAATTTTCATTTTTGGGTGAACTATCCCTTTAATTAGGGCTGGGCGATATGGCCAAAAATATAATCACTATATTATTTTTCATATCGTTCGATGCCTATATTTATCACGATATACATTCACATTTGCACATTGCAATTTTTTTTTTTGAATTTTCAAGTTGTCAGAAGAAAAGAAGAAAAAAAATCCTAAACAGTCCAAGTAGTCTATACAAAACTGCATTGGGGCCCAGAGACAGCCAAAGCAGTGGTGTCTGAGGGATCTTCTTCCAAAATATTCAAATGTTTTATAAGAGTTTATCAATCGAGTGCAGTTGGATATGAAAGTTAAAAGATCTGTTAGTTTTGAAGCATAATGACAGCATATCATTTTTACATTCAATAATTTTTATATTTCGTTACATTCAGATACCCAAGTATGGGGGCATAGCTTACTTGTAATTTCATATAGGACAATTCTCGGAGATAGATTAAAGATTTTTATTGATTTTAATGACAGTGAAGTAAGCTTAGTCATGTCACGGTACTGCTGCTTGACATGAGTCAATATGCTGCTGCTATTGGCACGAAAACATGCTACTGCTACTTTACCAACATCAAGATAAGCCCCCCGTAAAGCAGATCTAGACAGGTGGTGCTGGGGAGGTGGAGGGATAACGCTACACATACTGCGCTGCTGTAGCCATTTCCCAGTGTATTGCGTGAGATGAGTAGAAGCTTTATATATTCTGACACAAGGGAAAAGCTTCTGATTGGGTGCGTAGGACGAGGTGCACCTGATCGAGCCCTTGTGACTAAGGAATGATGCTGAATGGGGGTTCAGGGGTATCCCCTGAGAGAACATTTTGAAAATGTAAAAGTCTAAATGGACCATTTTTATATTTTCAATAAAGTGAGAAAGACTAGGCCTGGGTAGCTCAGCGAGTATTGGCACTGACTACCACCCCTGGAGTCATGAGTTCGAATCCAGGGTGTGCTAAGTGACTCTAGCCAGGTCTCCTAAGCAACCTCCTATCATCACTGTACTATAGTCTATTATCATTGTACTCATGCTCGATGAATTCTTTATATGCCCAACCTTGTACTCCTGTGTCTATACTAAGATAGACTAAGACTTTGTATTGTTAGGTTAGTTAGTTAATGTTCACATCAACCATCAGAATGGGGGAAAAAAATGTGATCTCAGTGATTTGGAGCGTGGCATGATTGTTGGTGCCAGACGGGCTGGTTTGAGTATTTCTGTAACTGCTGATCTCCTAATTATTGAATATAATGATGTGATTAAAGCACTGAATCCACCTTTGCTCATCACGCACCAGTGGACACACAGCATTGAGACTATCGATGAGCAGCGGGACTACTAGCTAATAAGAGCCGTTCTATGTAAACTCCTGTGACCTTAATGACTGTAGGCCTGCAGAGCCCCCTTGAGGACAAAACTGGAACGTGTAAAATTATTTTACAAGCTGACACATACTGAAAGGTAAAAAGCACCCGCCAGAGTGGCGTGTGATGCTGCGAAATTCACCAGCCAATTAGAAAATGTACCCGCATTTGGCACTTGGCAGGTATTAATTTTGGACCCTGGTTATGGTCTAAATGTGCTCTGGAACCACGTTAACTTATGCGGCGCCTCAAGTCTACTCACAAAAGAGGCATCATGTGCAAAGCGGGAGAGGGCAAAAATGAAGTGTGTTTTTAAAGACTAAAGATATTTCCTAAAAATCATGACTTTTGCAGTGGCAGGTAACTCCGTCACTTTTACTTGCCACTTAGGTGGGTAACATTTTCAGGGTTTTTCAGCCGATTCGGAGTTGCTGCGAAGCAAATTTAATGGTATTTATGCATCTCATAACTTACATCTGTGCAGGGCAAATGAAACGTGCTTTCGCACGAACCGCCGCAGAGTACATCATGCTGGGTGTCCACTGTCGCGTGTTGAGCGAAGTGAAGTGAGCGTTTTCAATACATTCCAATGGGAGCCGAGCGCCATGCTCGTGAGGTGGATTTTGAAACGCGGTATAAAATCTTATGCAAGATTTGGTGCATAACGCTGGACTTTTAAGTATATTGAAAATACAAAATGATGTAAAAACTATCAGCAATTATCGGCACAGATTTTTGCAGATAACTGATAGTTCCAAAAAGCAACTATCGGCACCAATTAATCGGTAAAACCGACATATCGGTCTCTACTTATGAGCCTGGTATAAAGGACCAGATATTAGTTAGTACTTCCATGTTTTAGTTGCAAGAGATTGGTAATTCTAGATCCTTTGCCTTTTTCCCTCCCTAATTCTTTGAAAGTATCTGTAATACCCTGAAATGAGGTAAAAAATATTCAAGAAAATGCCACAGAGGCAAATAACAGGGTTAACAGACTGTATGCTCGACTGACAAAGGACACCTGTAAATGCACACATAAGACATACGATCATACACAAACATGCACATTGGCTTTGTTCAAAATAGCATAGTACCATACAACTCTTACAATTGTTGCAATATACAGTATAGTAGTATGCATATACAATACAATGCAATTGACTTGACCTTCCACTTGTGTGACCAATGATTGCTGTTCAAGCACCGTTGTGCGTACACTTCATTGCAGGTGTAAGTTGTAATATTATATTTATGCTGTTGATGGCTTGTTTATCCCATATATTTATATGACGCATTTAAAATTGGTGATTAAAAAAACGCTTAAGATTTCCAGAGATCAGCGCTTTCATCTCTCGACGAACACAACGGACAATCATGCATTGATTTATTCAACAAGGTTTTTCTTCTTCTAAAACATCGTCACTGCATCTTGCAGTGTTGTTTATTTCTCATCACATTTTCATCAACAGTGTTTGAATTAAAATTGTTAAAAGTATCCTCATAATCCTGTCTTTGTTAACGGAATTAAATAACACCTCAAACACGTGTGTAATTTCATTGACGAGATTAACACCGTGTTCTGGACGTGTATTCAGTGCAGCTGGAAACATAATAACTTGCAAAAAATGTAAAGCATCTCACAATTGAAAAGCATCTAGCAACGGTAGGACTGAACTATTTAATTATTGTCCAGCTGTTCAGTGATATTTAGTTGTGTTGAATATTGGAGTTTCACAATATTAACAGAATCTGACATCTTTAATCCTTACTTCTGACATATAAAATCGGCGGTATAGTCCAATAACAAATAGAAATGTTAAGCCAATAAAAAGTTTTGTTTATATGTTATTTGGGGTATTTTGTGATATTTTACAAAGGGTTTAATTTTTATTTCAAAGTTCAATGATGCACTTTTTAAAGTAGGATGCACAATAAACGCGTAATTTGCGAGCACTCCCTCCCCCACCCTTCAACCACCGTATGGCACCGTTCACCGGCTGTGATTGGCCCTTTAACCACCGCGGGGGGAAAATATTGCCACCGTACCAGCCCCACTATTATTAAATTCCGAACAGCAATTCACCTCGAGTGCTTTATTTTTTTGGCCCCAACTATAAAAGGGGAGGGGCTTTGTAGTGGTGGGCGTGGCCTAACAGTGTCAACAGGCACACTGTAATTAGTATCTCAATCATTAGTCAGTCCAAATTCAATCATCAATCAAACTAAAGTAAACATATATATTTAAATAAGTTAATCAAGTACATATAAGACACGCTCTAGAAAAAGTTGTTACATCCAAAACTAAAATGACATTTATGAACTACATATATGACAACAAGACAGTTCACTCCTTATAAAGTAACAGTACTCAAGAAAATTCAACCACACACAGACAAGATATAAGAGTTTAAACTTCATGCTCACACAAGCACAGAGTTCGACACTTCCATATGAAACATTACACTATATCTGGCAGTCTAATAAAAGAGCATGCCATTCACAACACACCATTCAGTCACACCCCAAATCTAATGGCACCAGTCTACCTGTCATTTTGGCTCCATCCACACTGGTTTCTCCCATTCTTGCCGGTTTCTAGCTTTTGCAAAGGAAAGTGCAAAAGAAAAGTGAATCTTTTTTCTGCTCACATGAAGCACTGGCTAAGACGCAATCCGATATATGAACTGCCTCTTGGGTATTTTTAGTGCCTCTGTACTTAACCTCTTTTGGACTCATATGGACTGAACAGTTATAGCCAAACACACACACTGACACAATGACCCTGCATTAAGCCCCGCCCCCCTGGGTTACTGTTGCTATGTCTGACAAGCTTTCCTCCTAGCGTTTGTTGTGCTGCTGATTATCAAAATAAAATTGAAATCACATATATGGCCTTGTGTGATCAATAAAGAGGTTATGGCATGAGGAATCAAATTTGTCTTTGCACATCAAACGCAAATGTTCGGCGCGATTTCTCACCGCGATACACTGATGCTTTTTTCTAAAACATAAATTACACATGTGCATACCTCAAACATGAATTTTGAAGCCGCCGTGTGTTTAAAAAAAAAAAAAAAAAAAAAAAAAAAAGTGCATTTCAATACGGCTTCAAAATTCACATTTGAGGTATGACTGTGTGTAATCTATGTTTTAGAACAAAACGTTCACGTAACGTCAAGTCATGTTTACCACAGACATTATTTTACTCATAAGTTCAAAAATCCCATTATAAAAACCCGTAGGAAAATTCAGAGGGAACCCATGACGAATTCTCTTCTGGGTTTCTGGACTACAACCTGAACAGCTCTATTGTAAATGTGTTAATGTGCTAACTGCGAACATTCGCTTCACTTTCTATGTGAAATAACACCGCCCTCGCGGAGAGAGCTCTCACGGCCGAAGCTACAGAGGTTAGTTCACTCTCCGTCTCTGTAGCGGATGTAACCCGATCATTCCGACGGGTGAATATCCGCAAAGCCGCGGGTCCAGACGGCATTCCGGGCCGCGTCATCAGAGCGTGCGCGAACCAGCTGGCTGGTGTTTTTACGGACATTTTCAACCTCTCCCTCTCTTTGTCTGTAGTCCCCACATGCTTTAAAACATCCACCATTGTGCCTGTTCCAAAACAATCGAAAATAACTTGTTTAAATGACTGGCGTCCTGTTGCTCTGACCCCCATCATCAGCAAATGTTTTGAGAGACTAATCAGAGATTACATCTGCTCTGTATTACCACTCAATCTTGACCCGCTGCAGTTTGCTTACCGTAACAACCGCTCCACTGATGATGCCATTGCATCTACAATACACACTGCTCTCTCCCACCTGGAAAAAAAGAACACTTATGTGAGAATGCTGTTTGTAGACTACAGCTCAGCATTCAACACCATAGTGCCCTCCAAGCTAGATGAGAAACTCCGGGCTCTGGGCTTAAACAGCTCGCTGTGCAGCTGGATCCTGGACTTCCTGTCAAGCAGACGCCAGGTGGTTAGAATAGGCAGCAACATCTCCTCATCACTGACCCTCAACACTGGAGCCCCGCAGGGCTGTGTTCTCAGCCCACTACTGTATTCCCTGTACACACATGACTGTGTGGCAACACATAACTCCAATGCCATCATTAAGTTTGCTGATGACACGACGGTGGTAGGTCTGATCACTGACAATGATGAAACAGCCTACAGAGAGGAGGTGCACACTCTGACACACTGGTGTCAGGAGCACAACCTCTCCCTCAACGTCAGTAAGACAAAGGAGCTTGTGGTGGACTTCAGAAGAAAAGACAGAGAACACAGTCCCATCACCATCAATGGGGCACCAGTGGAGAGAGTCAGCAGCTTCAAGTTCCTGGGTGTCCACATCACTGAGGAACTCACATGGTCCGTCCACACTGAAGTCGTTGTGAAGAAGGCTCATCAGCGCCTTTTCTTCCTGAGACGGCTGAGGAAGTTTGGAATGAACCGCCACATCCTCACACGGTTCTACACCTGCACTGTGGAGAGCATCCTGACTGGCTGCATCTCCGCCTGGTACGGCAATAGCACTGCCCACAACCGCAAAGCACTGCAAAGGGTGGTGCGAACTGCCAAACACATCATCGGAGGTGAGCTTCCCTCCCTCCAGGAAATATATACAAGGCGGTGTGTGAAAAAAGCTCGGAGGATCATCAGAGACTCCAGCCACCCGAGCCATGGGCTGTTCTCACTGCTACCATCAGGTAGGCGGTATCGCAGCATCAGGACACGCACCAGCCGACTCCATGATAGCTTCTTCCCCCAAGCAATCAGACTTCTGAACTCTTGATCTCCCACGATCAAAATACATCATCCCTGCACTTTATTACTCTTTTATCTCACACCGGACTGTCATAAATTATATTACTGTCATTATATTATGTCTCTCTTAACAACTGACTATCAACCGACAGCCTGAATGTCAATACAGTACAATACTGTACATTCTATATATATACTTTTTTCATATATATTTTAATTTTTATTGAATAATGTGTATCTATATAGTATCTATATAGTAAAAAACAAAAAAAAAAACACAAAAAACAAAAACAGCATATTGTATACTGTGCAATGTATGTTATTATTGTATATTGTTGAGTGTAATTGTGTATAACAGATGTTTAAATTGTGTTGTGTTAATTTGATGTTTTAAGTTGTGTAATTATGTATAACAGATGTTTAAATTGTGCTGTGTTAATTTGATGTTTTAAGTCGAGTTTAATTATGTATAACAGATGTTTAAATTGTGCTGTGTTAATTTGATGTTTTAAGTCGAGTTTAATTATGTATAACAGATGTTTAAATTGTGTTGTGTTAATTTGATGTTTATTGTAGATTGGCGTATGTCTCATCACTGTCACGACTGCTATGTTGATCGGAACTGCACCCAAGAATTTCACACACCATTGCACTTGTGTATATGGCTGTGTGACAATAAAGTGATTTGATTTGATTTGAAAGGGCCATTCGCCAGCAATTCGCCTCTCGTAATAGCGTCGCGTTTGGTGTGAAAAGGCCTTAAGAGTTCATTGTACTATAGAAACATACTGTTAAGTTTCAGAACTCAAAACTTCCTCCCCAATGCAAAAAGAAAAAGCATTTCTTTTTCTTTTTTTGGGGGAGGGATTTTTCCCCCAATTTGGAATGCCCAATTCCCAATGCGCTCTAAGTCCTCGTGGTCGCATAGTGATTCGCCTCAGTCCGTGTGGCGGAGGACGAATCCCAGTTGCCTCCGCGTCTGAGACAGTCAACCCGCGCATCTTATCACGTGGCTTGTTGAGCGCGTTGCCACGGAGACATAGCGCATGTGGAGGCTTCACGCCATCCACCGCGGCAACCACGCTCAATTCGCCATGCGCCCCACCGAGAACAAACCACATTATAGCGACCACGAAGAGGTTACCCCATGTGACTCTACCCTCCCTAGCAACCAGGCCAATTTGGTTGCTTAGGAGACCTGGCTGGAGTCACTCAGCACGCCCTGGGATTCGAACTATCGAACTAGCGAACTCCAGGGGTGGTAGCCAGCGTATTTTACCACTGAGCTACCCAGGCCCCCCAGAAAAAGCATTTCTTGAAAACAAGCTGCAAAAACTTGCAGCGTGGTGGTGGTGTAGTGGTGGTGGCGTAGTGGACTAAAGCACTGATAAGCAAAAGGTTGTTGGTTCAATCCCCACAGCCACCACCATTGTGTCCTTGAGCAAGGCACTTAACTCCAGGTTGCTCCGGGGGGATTGTCCCTGTAATAAGGGCACTGTAAGTCGCTTTGGATAAAAGCATCTGCCAAATGCATAAATGTAAATGTAAAACACCTCTTTGTGACATCACACAGAGGCTCATTAATGCATGACCGCCTACACAGCAAGACATCAGCGCCTACTTTTACATCATCGCACACTGGCCTGCCCACTACCGCTAAGTCGGTAAAACAGTAGGACAGATAGGCCTACTATTCCATCACACCAAAGGAGACTTACACAAAACACCTACTCATAGACCACCTGGACTATTTTAAATTTTTTTTCTATATAAACATGCACTAGACAAACATTTTTGAACTTTGTCATGTGTCTCGCGGCACATTTAAAAGGCGCTGTCAAGTTATACCTAAAAGGTTTTATTCTGCTTCTCAGTGTTTTGCTGTTTTTGAGTATAAAAGCGTCCTGGACGCGTTCTTGCACCCATCTGCACTATTTCTAATTGTTGGTCTATGTAAACATGCACTAGATGGACATCATTGACCACTCTGATGCATTTCTGGCTATATGTGCCGTGTTTTAAGAGCAGAGCACGTTTCACTTTTAAAAATGCATCTCGTTATGCTCCATTCCACTGGCTGTGTGTGTAAACAGACATGGAAGGAGTAAGATGTGGCGGTTGTGTAGACCAGCGTCTCTTCTTTGGCCTCTGTTTAAACATCCCAACATCAGGAAATAGCGGCTGAAGTTGAACAGTTCCTGATCATGTTAGTGCAGGATTATACTGTACATTCAGCACGTTTCACTGTGGATTGTATTATGTGTGTTCAGCATATTTCAGCGTGAATTGTGTGTGTGTTTGGTAGGGCTGGGCGACATGGCCAAAAATATTATCACAATATTCTTTTTCATATATTATATTATTCATATTGGAATATTCGATATTCCACTCTGAAGGAAACAGCGCATGCATTTATTTAATTAAATCATATTCTTTTGAAGTTTGATAATCACATTCGTTCATATCACGATTCCTGTCTTTCCACCCCCCCCCCCCAAAATGTAAGACCTCTTTAATAAAAATTAAGACTTTTGTTGTATCATTTAAGACTTTTTATGACCTTAAATTTTGGAAAACTGAAATGAAGACATTTTAAGACTTTTTAAGGATCCACGGGAACCCTGTTGACAATCAACCGTTGACGTTGCTTAACAACACGCAGCCACCAGCAGCGACAAAGCGATACGAATGTGTGCATTTGACACCTATCCCAAGTCCCGATGTAACA
>NC_059345.1:4760547-4763047 GCF_019703515.2 Myxocyprinus asiaticus | reverse complement strand
CCTATACAGTGAGTTTCGCTTACTGCCCCCTGGAGAAAACAGATGGTACTCCAAGCTAGAATTGCTCATATGGAAGGTACTGTATATTCCTTATTATGGTCCAGGGGCATGATTAATTGTGTTAATGCATTTTATTCACATAATTAATCACACTGAATGAACGCGTTAAATTGACATCCCTTCTGTAAATATCATCTGGTGCCCGCAGAATTGTGGCACAAATATGATGCCATACCAAACCTGTTATACTTTCATTCCTCAATGGAACATACAATATGTTGGGCAGAAAATTAATGCAAAAAATTACCATAAAAAGCATCATAAAAGTCTCAACAGTAGTCCATACGACTAATGCACTATATTCCAAGTCTTTTGAAGCCATTTAAGTTGTTATACACTGAAAATCTTCCCCTCTGCCGAAGTTGTCAAATCTAATTTCCATTCGCGTATATCGAAATAAGCCACATGTCAAAATCAATCGCAACAAACCAGAAGTGTATGAATACGCAGAAGTGTAAATGAGATTTGAGAGTTGCAGCTTAGGGAAAGATTTTCAGTGAATAACGATTTCGATCTGTTCTTCACGCAAAGCTATCGTATGACTTTAGAAGACTTGGAATATGTTGGAACAAGTCAAACTGACTACTTCTATGGCACTTTAAAGGTGCTTTAATGTCATATTGGAGCTTGATAGCCCCAGTCCCCATTCACTTGCTTTGTATGGATAAGAGCAGCTTGAACATTCTACTTAATATCTCCTTTTGTGTTCTATGGAAGATAGAAACTCATATGGATTTGGAACGACATGAGGATGAGTAAATGGTTATTTGAATTTTCATTTTTGGGTGAACAAGTCCTTTGAAGAGAATTTTTAAACAAATATCTCTTTAAAATCTCTTCAGTTCTCCTTGCTGTGTTTCTTCGCCGATTAGCTCTCTAACACATGCACAAAATCACACAGGACTGCAGACACAACTGCAAACCAAATGTGACACTTCCAAGCTGTGACTTCACACAACAAAATCCAAATCATCCTCGTCTGTACAGTCCGATCCGAAACGTCTTAAACCTCGGGAATAGAGTGATCCATTAGTGACTTCACAATACTGCTTGACATCCTGTAGAGAGGGAGAGGAATGGGCGGAAGCGAGGCAGTAAAGCCATGTCAAATGTTAAGAGCACATTTGTGAGAGGAAGTAAAGCAAGACGGGGAAAAAAGAAAAAGACAAAGAGTCTTTTAGTAAAGTGGAATGAATGGACTCCTGATTGGCATCGGGTTTTGTCCACCCGCAGTTTATTTTCCATACCTTTTCATCATGTGTTCGAAGATAACCACTGGCATCACCGTTACCGTGACAACAGCCCCGCTAGAATTAAGGATGTCTGTGATTTGGGAGTCCTAATAAAAGAGAGGAAAGTTGCTTAAATTTAAATCAAATCTTTTACAACTGTGAAGTCACCTGCTTGTGCTCCACAGGGCCATTTGGCCAACTTCTTTGAAAGCAAAGGGCGTTTCTTTATCTTCAGGCATTTTTAATGTCTCAGGGGTTGATTTTTATTCAAACTAACAGATTTCAGCTCATATGAAAATCACAAACTGACTTGGAAACTTTTGAAACCATGGGGTGATTCTCATATAATCTGTCAAAAATGTCCTGGTCATATTGAACCACGAAATCAATAAAAATAAAATACAAAAAATAAATAATAAAAATATATATACAGTATATATATATGAAATTCTATTCTATTTTGCGTGAAGAAAAATTGAGCCTACATTGAGGATGATTACAATTTTGTGCACTGTGACATTATTTTCAGGACACTTTACCACATTTACCCCGACAATTCTCACTACCGCAATGCATCCGGACATTAAAAAAAAAGAAAATCTCTTTTTTTTTTTTTACTACTTTTACTTTACCCATTGTTTTCAATGAGGATTATTTTTCTTTTTTTTTTTTTTTTTTTTTTTTGCTGTTGTACAGTTTAAACAATATATTTTACATTGCGGTAATGAAAACATCATATCTTTCATGTTGTGGTAATGACAATTGGGGGGTAAAATGTGCGTAACTGTCATGAAAATAATGTCTCAATGTAAAATATCTTAAAATAGGGCTTAATTTTCTGTATGCAAAATATATTTTCTTATGTGTTACTTTTAATTTCGGAGTAAACAGGATATTTTTTGACAGGTTTGGTGAGAATCGCCCCATGCCTTCATTTACAGTAATTTAGCAACTTTTCAAACATCTTTTATGTATACATTTGATTGATTTACTCTTGTCACAGACCCAGACTTTCAATCTTAAAATATGAAAATCCATCATTAATACAGTATATGAAATATTACATTTGTTAAACTATCATGATCTAATACAGGTTTTCTCAATCGCTTTGGCTCAATTCTCAAATGAGAATTATTTTGTTCAAAACAATAAGTTCAGATCTCTGAACAATTAGTTTCTTGTTCACACCAGATTTGAATTTCTTGTTC